>NW_027133595.1:0-9343 GCF_026122565.2 Emydura macquarii macquarii
CAGAGTTCTGCAGAATATATTCAAACACTGGAGTCACCCATCCATAGACATCTTCATGACATCCCAGAATTACAAATGGCCACAATTCTGCTCAGAGCAGTGTTGGGCTCCTGATTCTTGGGTGATGTTTTCTCCTCAAATGGAATACCTCTGCTATGAGCATTTCCCCATGTCCTCCTGCTATCGAGAGTAATACCAAAATAAGAGACAACAAGAACAAAATCATCCCGATAGCCCCCACATGGCCCAGACAAACTTTGTATCCATGCTTGTTGAGAATAGCAGTATGTGCACTGCACCCTGTTTCACTTTTGCCAAATCGTCTATCACAAGATGCCAGACAGGTTTACCATTCAAACCTGGAAAGGCTTCACCTGAGAGCATGGCTCCCACCTGGCTCTAGCATGATAAATTGACCAGCCTGGAGCAGGTGAAGGACATAATAATGAATAGTAAAGGACAACCACACACATACTTAACTGCACAATGGAAGAAATTCACCATGTACCAAACAAACTAGCCTGGCCTGTTACTGCCTTTATCAATGATTTTAGAATACATGCTAAAACTAAAGAACTCCTGCCTAACCCTTGGCACTTGCTTCAGTACACCTCACCACCATTACTGCTTTTCACCACAAAGTGCACAGGATATCAATATTTGCCTATCCTATCACCAAATGCTTTTTTAGGCGTGTCAGAAATGTCTACTCTGAAATACGAGTACTTACCACACTTTGGGGCTTCAATTTGGTACTACACTGTCTTACCAGGGTCCCTTCCAAACCATTAAACATGCTTTCTGACACATCTGTCAATGAAGGTGGCATTCTTAGTCATTATCACGTCTGCCGAATGATGGCAAGAGTAAGGGGCCTTCATGGCATACCCACCTATGTCATCTTTTTCAAGGACAAGGTTACCTTAAGACCTCATTCTAAATGTTTACCTGAAGTACCCTCCTCTTTCCCATGAACCAACCAATCCATATTCACTGAATTGGTAGGACTTACTTTACTATCATCAATTACCCACACAACTCCAAAGCCCCTTCCATCCACCGGGGGGGCACTGCTTGACAGTCACCTTAAGTGGAGCACCCCTAAGTACGCTCCTTGAAGAAGAGGAGAAGGTTACTCACCCTGTGCAGTAACTGAAGTTCTTCAAGATGGTGTCCCTGTGGGTGCTCTACTGCTACTCTCCTTCCTTCTACTTCAGAGTTCAATCTACAGACTCGATGGTGGAGAAAGAACCGAGGGGGGGGGGTCTGGTCGTGCACCGGATAGGTGCTGACAACAGCGCAAGTTGGAGCGGGTGCCTGCATGACCCAGATGAGCACTGCTGCTGAAATTTTCCAATCAAAGGCACAGGGATGCTTCAAAACCTGAAGTAGGCCGCCCTCAGGGACACCATCTCAAAGAACGTAAGTTGCTACACAGGGTGAGTAACCTTCTTGTCACTCATCATATGCTCTCTGGCAGATTTCCATGCCCCCTTTTGCCTTATGTCCCACCCCAGCTCTCATTTTTAACATGTGCATTTTAAGCTCAGGCAGCCATTTTGAAACCATCTAATAAACAGTTGTTCAAAGTGCTAATGACAAGAAAAAAAAAGTGTTTTTGAGAGAGAAATCATTTTAATGCAGTTATTTAGAAACATATTAATTTACAAAAATCTTAATGACAGAATAAAGTGGTTTATATATATATATATATATATATATATATATATATAATGTTCATATGCATTCTTTCATTTTAGAATATTATTATATATGCAGTCAGTGCATTTCTAAATACAGCCTTAAGGTAAGAGAAATAAAGAAAAGAACTGTTAATACATCTAGAGAATCATTCATATTTAGAGAAAACTATTTTATGCATTTAGTACATTTCCAATTATGCTTTTTTAGAAAAAATAATTGTATTCAGTTAGTGCAATTCTAAATAATGATGATTAAAGAAACAATTCCCCAAAGGTCAAAGTATTGGTGATAGTAATTAAGTTATCTGATTATTTAAAAGTGTACTAAATGCATAATACAGTTTTCTCTAAAAATAAGAATAATGCATGAGGCACATACATAAATTTCTCTTTAATTTGCCTGTCATTAAGACTTGGTACAATTAAGAATTACTTTATTTTAAAATACAGTGAAAGCATAAAAAGATACTTCATTATAAAAATGTGTGATTTTTATGTATTAACATGTCCTTTATTCCTCTGACCTTATGGCTTTATTAAAGAATACACTAAGTACATATAAAAATTTTTTTTCTAAAGATTAAAAAATGTCTCTCTCAGGAGAGGAATATATATATAAAGAGAGAGAGAGGAATACTTTATTCTGCTATTAAATAATTTTGTAAATTATTAATGTACTAACTGTGTCAAAATTATTTAAAAAAAAAAATGCAAGTTACCTTTTCTTTATTCTTCGGTTATTAAAACGTTGTATGTCTGATGACTAGACTTTTAGAATTTCAATAAAGACGTGAACATATTTTCTTGTTAAAATTTTCTTGCCTTTTCCTCATTTTTATTTATCCATTTAGTTTTTATGCTTCTAATAAAAATCAATAAAGTAGAAAGGAAAAACTTTTTCAAAATGGCCACCAGTGCCAAAAATGCACATGTCCAGAAATGAGATCTTAGAGTACAGACAGACATAAGGCAAAAGGGGCAGGTCATTAAGCAAAAAGGGGGGCAGGGAAACCTGTAAAAAACTATAGGATGAGTAAAGAAATCCTTTTAGCCTTAGTATTTTTGAAATGTTACCTTGTTTACCCCATTCCATTTTCTATCATCAGAGGAGCAGTGAGAAGAAATGCCACTGGCATTTGAGTCAATTTCAAATGATGTGTTTGGCTTCACTATGAATTATTTTTAAGATCCGCCTGGGCCCGGTACCTTACAAAAGGCAAAGCTTTAGTTGTATCTATGATTTAATCAATTAGAGACATCAAGAGGTTTTTCTGTCCTTGGATCCTTTCTTTGCTTTTTCTTTCCCTGCTCCTTTCATTTCATTTCTGTGTGGTGTTTCTTTACTTTACCATTCACGCTCATTTATGTATTTTGCATTATTGTGTTTTAAAGTCCACTCCTTTGGTTTGTATTATCCAAACTTCTATTTAGCCTGCATCCTCTTACCATTATTTTACTCTCAATCTCTCTCTTCTCTCAGTATTTGGATACCATGGGAATGTCATCATTCACAATACTCTGAGACAACTGCTGGTGCATAAAATACCCCTCATGGTAATATAGTCATGGAGAGAGCAGACATTGCACATGGATGCACTTCTCAGTGACAAGAAGCAGGTTGATTGGTTCACATGAGCCTTGTGAAGGGACGAGTTGGGCCAAAGGCTCTCACTTTGTTCCCCTGTCAATCAATCAGTGCTTAAAGCAGAATAGTGGGATTAGTCGGGCAGAGATGATTGACAAACAATTCTAACTTATCCTACGTTCCCTGTTTGAAAAGCAATCTGGATTCATGTCTTGAAAAAGCTAGAAAATCTCATCTACCAATTTTGCCATCAGTTCAATATTGTTAGTTGTTAATGAACAAATATCATGCTGCTTTGAGTTTAAAGATATAACTTTTAGTGTTTTGTATTCAGTATCAATATCAGGATGCTTTTTATTCATTTTCATTTGGATTCTTTTCCTGCTCAATCGGAGTACATTGCTATCGCTGTTGTGTAATATTTGTGATCTCACAGAATTTACTGTAAGTAATCACTAATGTCTATATTCACTATTCTATACTTAATTTTAGCGGCTGCTGGGGAATGTGGGCCCCCACCTGTTATTGATCATGGAGACACCACTGCCTTCCCACAGAAAGAATATGTATCTGGTTCAAGAGTGCAATACAAATGCCAAAGTTTTCATGTAATGAAGGGATCTGCAGATGTTCGCTGTGAATCTGGTCAATGGACTGACCCACCAATTTGCTTAGGTACAAATATGTATTATATGAAAAAAGAAAACTGATGTGCTATAAAGCTGTGTTTTTCGTATTATGGGTCTAGTTCTGAAGTCACTTATACTGGTGTAACACCGGATTAATTCCATCTACTTCAATGGAGTTTCTCCTATTTTACACCAGGATATATGAGGGGAAGACTCACATTCTTTATAGGGACGTCAGTGCAGACTTTTCAAAAGAAAAGATGAGAAAATGACACATGTCCACTGGTTCTTAGCATTTAGAATGCACCCCCGAAATATCTCCACTAAACCCTATAAAAACCCATTACAATGAAATCAACATGTACAGTAGATGGACAGATATATTCAAACATTTTTACTGAAAAGCTTTCAACTACAGCAGATGCTATGAATCTTATCCAGTGAGTGATGGAAGAGCATGATAAATATTGGTCATTGCTCATCATGATGCTGGCCTAAGTAGCGGGGGATTCCACCTTTGCCTAGAGGGAATTCTACCTGGCATAAATCTAACATAGCCTACTGTACACCACCTCTCTCCAAACTCCATATGTTGAGAGTGAGAGGGGGGAATGGAGTACATTGGGGTGCAGTGATCCCCAGCTGTACAGCTACGTCCATGGGCTCTTAAATTGTGGTGAACTGGTCATGTGGGCTGGTGTGTCCCAGTGTGTCCTGAACTTGACTTCACAACTCAGGAGTAGCCTATCAATTCCCCTTTCTCTCCTGCCATGTCACCTGTATAGGAGGTGGGGGAGGATACTGGGGAGTCCGATCTGCCAGCTTTATACCAGCAAAGGGTATCTTTCTGCAAGGCGAGTATTCTTTTGGCCAGCTCTGGGTAGGTTCTGGCCCACTTGCATCAGCTATGTGGAACAAAGGGACCAGATTGTAAAATAGAAGCTAACCCGGTCTCTCTCCCCTCTGCTCTGGTCATTCCCACAATATCACTCCTGTTGGTTGAAAGCCTCCTTCTCTAGAATTCCTTCTGCTTCTCTCAACTTTACCCTCTCTCCTTTACTTTTCAAATCTTCTCTCAAAATATTTCCCTGTTTTATTTCACTATGCAAACATTTGGGGCAGTTACTGTGAATCAAATTTCCAGAGACAGGTCCATATGTACATATTAGGTTACATTTTTTCTGTTTCCAGAGCCATGTACAGCATCCCCAGAAGACCTGGATAAAAACAATATTCAGCTGAAATGGATATCGGTTACAAAATTCTATGCTGAAAGTGGAGACGTCATTGAATTTGAATGTAAAAAGGGATATATAAAGGACACACCACCTTCTCTATTTAGAGTGCAGTGTGTGGAGGGGAAATTGGCATATCCTAAATGTAAAAGAAGAGGTAAGCAATCTCCAGTTAAACTTAGTTTAAACTGAGGAATTCTAAGACTTTTAAAAAAAAAAAAAAAAAAAAGCATGAGCTGGGATGATGATCCTCTCACATCTGGGCCTTTGTGGGTTACAAGCAGAAAAGACACTTGCAAAACTTTTCTTATCTTACCCAACTTCTCTGGCTGGCCTAATTCCCCATGTAGGCAGCTGATTTCCATGGTGGTCTGCATTCTTGATTTCCCTTTGAGGGTAATTGTTAGCTCCTAAATGCTGGCTGTAGCTATCACTGTGAACAAGTTCCAACTTGGGCAAAGCTTTCTCGATCTCCTCTAGTTTCTGGGAAACCTTCTGATTCATGCAAGTCCATTTCCTGGTCACCTCAGATATTTGCATTGCCTCTCCAGATTGGTGATGATGCAGCTGGGCTTCTTAGTCTCCCTGGACATTTCGTAGCTGCTGCCCCACAAAAGATTTTATTTTAGAGCGCAGGTCATCTCTCAGTCCTTTCTGGGAAACCTGCCACTGTTACTTTTGCAAAGTCTCCAACTCCTGTTTTAGGCCTTGTTTTAGTTCATTTTGCCCATCTTTCACTTAAGCAAAAAAGAACTAAGTGGCTACCCAATATTCAGGTTCTTCCACCTTGTTTCTGTGTTGGGAGGAAAATATTGGTGCAGAGTCAGGTATTTCCATGACACACTCCTTGGTATTTACAAAGAAAGTGTACAAATTCCTGTTTCATTGAACACAGTAGGATCAAACACGAGGCAGTTTTCTTGCTCACAATTCCAAGCATGCCTTTACAAAACTCTGTCAAAAAGGTCTCTCTTAGATTTCTATCAGGGCCATGCTTCTCTTGCTGTCTGCTGGCTTTTGGCAGCTTTCTGGTTGCTTCTGATTCAGACACACATGGAGCTCCACCATTTAATCCCCAGATAAACCACTCAATCAGAATTGCTCCAGCCTTTGCCTAGGCCATGTCTGCAATCTAGTCCATGGGCACCGATTATCATTGCTTCAGCTATAACTAAACAAAGGGACATGTAACTGCTTCCTCATTTAGCCTGAATGAAAGATGGCTATCTCACCATCAGCTTCGCTGGGGTCTGTGACTGCCCATAGATCAAATCCATACTTACTGCAAACTGCACAACCTCCAGCACACAATACTATAAAACACCTACTGATGTAAAGATACATTTTGTCTTGCATCCTTCTAGTTCTCCTCTTTCTGATAAAGAAAAATTATAATTACCAATCTTCCTCTCGTATTAGGATTATTCCTTTATCATTGTGGCAATTCCTACACCACCTCTTGTAAACTGCTGTGAGAAATGATACCACCTTTATAGCATGCTGTGAACAGAAGCAAATAATTCATACATACATAAAAAGAGGGCTGGCTGGAAGCAGCTGATAAGGAATCATAGGATGAAACAGGTTGAAGATCTCTGCTCCAAAAATTCCATCACCTTCAACTGCTGGTAGCTGCACCATGGATACTGATAAAATACAGTGATATGTATAAAATCAATGCATTATTTTCTGTGTTGCATTTAAGTTCCACTTCATATAAAATGTTTGTTTTCAATATGAAAAGTAGTTGAAACACTGCAGTTCAGCGGTTACTGCAATTAAATACAATTTACTTTCCAAAGATGCTTAAAATCATCCAGTGTGAATTTTATGCCATTCTGTTGAAATCAATATTCTGTTTCTGTGCAAGACCCGTAGGGGATTTGTATTCAATACTTGTTTTAAAAAATTGACAAGTACTAAATTAATTTTCTTGTATTTGTTCTCTCCTTGACAGGTACTTCAGGGTGAATAAAAAGAAGCATCAAGCAATCATTTTAACTCATATCTGAGGATCTCCGATTCCATTGACCAGTTATTTTTAATGTTTACATATTATGTCCTTTTTCATTATTTTAGCATAGATTTACTGAACTGATACTTATAATAACTTTTATTGGTCTTTGGTCACAATGTATATTTTAAAACTAATTTTAAATCAGTCATAAAATAGTAACAACAGATGGGCAAATAGGTTCAAACTTAGCTCAATCTAGAACTGTTAGTGATATTTGGAAAAGGAAACTTTAATTGTACACATCTGCACATTCTGAATTGCACACACTTCCTGCTTGTTGAAACAGAATGCTTTATTTCCATCTGGCCAAAATCAGGAACTCCTGGAAGTCTCACTAGAAACCTTAACCTTAGGAGACTTGTAGCCCAATCACCACACCAGAAAGTTTGGGGTATACACTGAGCCCTTTTTGAATTCTGCTCATCACTATCCGCAGTTGGTCATCATTCTTCCAAACGTTTTAGTCCATGCAATCCAAAAATGATCAAGTCATCTAGCACAGTTGTACAGAAAACATTGACTTCTCTGGTTGAAGTTCAAGCTCACATAGTATCTTAATTATTTTCCTTATTATAAAATCGCTTTCTGTAATTTGAATTAAGCTAATTCGAATTAGTGCTGCAGTGTAGATATAGCCTGAGGCTACAGGAACAGGAGGATATTGTGGTGGAGCCTTGTGGTGACAAGAATCTCCTTTCACTCAAACTGGTTTTACAGCTTCCCACAGGAGTTACATCAATAGTGCTGCACAAATGAAGGTGCTGACAATCAGCAAGCGGCCCCCTACTCTCCTCACTGGATTGCAGCCAGCTGTTGAGAAACAGGCTGTTGCTGCAGGTAAACTAGCTGTAGCCTAGTTTATACAGATAGCTGGCTGGGAGCCTTATAGTAGATCCATCTCTTATAGTAGATCCTCATCTTTCTGCTTTCTGTGGTAGAGCCTATTTGAGTGGGATATGGCTGCAGCACTCGATGATGAGTGGATGCCAGCTATTGGCCAGCTTTGCCCAGGAAATGAGAAGCCTAGGGGTAGAGATATTTTGAGTGGGTGTGGTTTGATCAGGGTTATGTCTGTGTCTTGTTTCTGAATTCTTGTGGTGTCTTCCTGCTCTTCCCTCCTTCCTCCCCACCATCCCTTCTCCGCCCCCCTGTTTTTGGGAGGGCCTCATGGAGAAGTTATTCAATATAGAAAGTCTTCCCTTGCTTTTGGGTCTTTATAAGTGTGCTGAACCAGTTATTTCCCTAGCTGAATCGGTATAATTAAAGATGAACTTTGAGGTAAAACAATTTTTTTGTCCTTTACCATGCCTTTTTGATGGGCGTGGGGGAAGACCCGGGGTAAAGGACCATCAAAGGGGATATTTTTTCCTCAGTTAGTTTTCTCCTCTTCCTTTAATGTATATTTCTTCATCAAGTGGCTGTGCATATTCACATTTATAGGTACAGGCTTACAGACTTGGGGAGTGAAAGTCTGGCAAGTAGAGCAACCCAATGTGGAAACGGAGAGAAAAACTCTGATAGGTTCGGTTTGGGATACGGGGGGTTAAGCGAGACAGTGATGATTCTGGGGGTTTGCTTAATCAATAAACCCTTTATTTTACAATAAACAATCCTATCCTTATAATAAAACAGTTCTATTTCTATAATAAACAGTTTCACAGCAAGCAATTGCACAGCAAACAGTGATAGCAAAGGGCAGGAGAACTCCGTGCACGAAAGGACAAAATGTACCACCCAAGACTTTAGCGTTTTGTGATCTCTCCTGGATCAACGTGTGGCTGCCAGCATGTGACACTAGGGTGCCCGGTTTTGGAGTTCCCCAAAGAAGTTACAAGACAAACACAACAGAAAACAGTTAATCCATACTCACAAACATTATATACAGGTATACCATGCTGGCCAAATTCAGTTGCCGTTTGCTTTAGATACTGCAGATGGGAGAGAGCCACTGTGAGTGATCAGTTCACAGTGAAGCAGGCTGGGGAAGATGCATCAGTCCGCTGAGCCGACATGACTAAGAGATACATGGGGTGCCGGATAGATTCAATTCCTCTCTGCTACCTGGGTTTGAACTTTTATAGTTTCTCACGGTCAGCAGAGGCTAAGCCCCATTGGTTGCTATTTGCTGCATGACCTTCTAAGGTCATGGCTCGGAGTTTAGCCAACCAGGTGCT
>NW_027133596.1:0-9538 GCF_026122565.2 Emydura macquarii macquarii
AAAGGGCTGATTGGTGAGGAAATACTGACCCTGCTCTCAGCTGTCCAGGGCAGGGGGCAGGCAGGAGAGTGACACAAACACCACTGGGGGGCCTGTTAGGGTCGCCTCCTCTGAGGTCCAAAAGCCTGGGACATCTGCCTGCTCCACACACTCCGCCTGTCCCCTCACCCCAGCACTGTCTGCCCAGCCCACCCCAGGAGAGCGCCCAGCCCCCGCAGTCTCCTGCCCTGGGGCTGCCCCAGGTACCAACCATGCCAAGCAGGACATGACGCCAGATCTACTCCCTCCGCCCCTGGCGGTGACCCCCACAGCCAGTGCCTGTGCGCAGTGGTGAATGGGCCCTGCTAGCCCGGAGCTCCCCATCTCACTCCCTGCTCTCAACCTGCCCCGTCCCAAGGCTCCCAGACACTCTGGATCCAGGCTCCATCTGTGCCGGCACCGCCACCCTGCAGCTGCCCACGTCCCAGAGCCACGGACACACCCAGCACTTGTAGACAGTCCCCATCTTATCCCTGATCATCCCCCCTGCCTGTGACACTGAACTGTTTCCCCTACGAGTCCCCTCAGCGGTCTCCAGCCTAGGGAGAAAACACTGGACATTTCAGGCCAATCTGGCCTGGCGCAGGGAGAAAATTGAGTGTTTGGCTTTGGGAAAAGTCTCATGTTATAAACACAAAGGGTTTGTCTACATGGCCCACGGCAGCAAGTCTCAGAGCCAGGTGACAGATGGGGGGTTTGCACTATGTCACTAAAATTAGTTGTGTAGAGGTGTCTGGGGCTGGAGCTTGGGCTCTGGGGTGTCTGACGTGGGGTCCCTCCATCTCTGCTGCTGCAGATGCCCCTCGGTGTCTAAATACTGACCTGGGCCCTGGGCCAGAGCATTAGAGTGAGAATGATTCTGCAGCCCAGTGGGTCAGGCCTCACCCGGGAGCCCCATAGCCCAGCCCCCTGCTCCAGTGACCCTGTAATTATTGATCCGTAACCACGGGGAGGGGTGACGGCCCCTGGCACAGCCGTGTCTCAGTCGTGTCAGTGCCCGGTGCAAACACCCAGTGTAGACGCGCGGGTGTGAGCTGGGACTGGCACCCGGTGCAGCTTCTCCCAGATGGAGGGGGCAGTAAATGGGGAAATGCCCCATCCCCTCCCCACTGCCTCATCAGCAACAGCCCCTGGTCCTCCCAGCACCAGTTACACTCCCCACTGCCCAGCCCCCCCACTGCCGTGGCCTGGGGGAGGGGCTAGGCTGGGTGAGGAGGGGGGCTGGCTGTGGGGTTTGACTGACTGGAAGTTGGGCCTGTTGGGCCGGCCAGCATGGAGAGTCCCAGCTGTGCCCCCTGGGGCAGGGCTGCCCAGCCAGTGTGTGTGGGGACGGCACCAACCTGCTCATAGCAACAAACCAGCCCCACATGGCCCCAAAGCAACAGAGATTCCCTGGGGCCTGCCCCTCCCTCACTCCTCTCTGCCCCCCTGGTGCCACCCATTTCCTGCTCTCCCTCTGCACCCTGGCTCCTGCCCCTCCCTTTCCCATCCCTCACCCCTGGGCCCTCCTGTCCTCTGCCTCTGTCCTCCCCCTTTCACCAGCTCCCCCATCCTGTTTCTGCTACCCTGTGCCCCTGTCCCTTTTCCCGCTTTGCCTCCCTGGCATGTACCCTTCCCCTCCACACACCTCTCCCCTGAAACCCACCCTCTCTTCGCCCCCTGCCCTCCTGGCATCTGCCCCTCACCCCCAACCACCCTCTGCTCCCATGTCTCCCACCCCTCCCCTTGCCCCCATCTGCCCACCTGGTGTCTGCCACTGCCCCTTGATGCCCACCCCACCCCTCACCCTCCTCTGCTGTCCTGCCTCCTGCCCTTCTTCCCTCCCCCCACCGCCACCCATCTGCTACGTCTGCCCCCCTGCCACTCTCCTCACACCTCTCTGCCCCCAGTGCCCACAACTTCCTTCACCTTCCTCTGCCCCCCAGTATCAGCCCCTTCCCCTCTGGCCCCCTTGTGTCTGACCCTCTGCTCAACCCCTCTCAATCCCTCAGTACCTGCCCTTTTCCCTCCCCCCTTTATTCTCTTGATGTCCACACCCCTGACCACCCTCTGTCCCCCCTTCATCCATGGCTTCCCTCACCCCCTGCCTTCCTGGTGCCCAACCCTCCTTTCACCCCCTTCTCTGCCCAAGGCACCCACTCCTCCCCTCCCCCGCTCCATCCCTTTACCTGCCCCTTCCTTTCCTCCCTTCTGCCTCCCAACAGAAGTCGCCCCGGCACCAACCCCTTTTCTTGCTCCCTTCTGCCACTCCACCTGCCCCCTTACTGCCTCCCCCCTCTGCCTCCCCCCTCTGCCCCATGGTTGCAGGCCCCTTTCTTTGCCCCCCTTTGCCTCTGGCTGTCACCCTTTCTACTCCCCTGGCACCCACCTCTTCCCTTGTCCTCCCATCCCCTGATAACCCCCCCAGATCACCCCATGGCACAAGCTCCTCCCCTCACACCCTGGTGCCTGCCCCTTCCCTCACATGCTTCCCCCCTGCCACCTTCTCCTTCCCCTGCCAGCCCCTCCCTTCACTCCTCTGACCCCCTGGAGCCCCTCTCTACCCTCACTCCCATCTGCCCCCTGGTGCCCGCCCTTTCCCTAGACCCCACATTGGGCCCCTGCTGTCCGTGCCTCCCCACACCGCCTTAACCTGCTGGGTCCCACCCCTCCCATCATCCACCCTCTTCCCCCACCCCCGGTGCCCACCCTTCCCTTCGTTATCCTCTGCCCCCATAAGGCTGCCCTTCTCCACACCCTTCTCTGCCCCCTTGTGCTCACCTGCCCATCATCCCCCCCATTTTACTCCAGTACCCGACCCTCCCCCCCCTCCTTGCATCCACCCCACCATTCACCCCCCTCAGCCCTCCTGGTGCCAGCCCCTCCACTTGTCCCCCCCCTGTATCCCTGGCACCCACCCCTGCTATCCTCACCTTCTCCCCATTAACAACTGCCCTTTTCCTCGCTCCCCTGGTGCCCCTTGGGACCTTTCCCCTCTCTCCCCTCTGCCCCCGGGGAACTCTGCCCCTCCCCTCACCCCTCTTGTCACCTGTGCCTTCCCATGCGCTCCCTTTGCCCACCGGGTGTGCGCCGCTCTTATTGAGATCCCTCTGCCCTGCCTGCCTGCCCCTTCCCTCACCCCTCTAGTGTCCTGGAGCCAGCTCCACCTTTCACTGCCCTTCTGCCCCCTGGAGCCCACCCCTCTCCTCCTTCCCCATGTGCCTTGGAGCCCCCTATTCCCTCACAACTCTCTACCCCCCTGGTGCCCATCACCCTCCCCCTCTGCCTCTTGATGTCTTCCTCTTCTCTCACTCCCCTGGTGCCCCCTGGGGTCTGCCCCTTTCCTCCCCCATCTCCCTGTTAGTGCCCACCACACCCCTCACCCCTCCACACCCCTCTGGTGCCTGCCCCACCCCTCACCCCTTTGTTCCCTTGTCACCTGCACCTTCCCCCGCACCATCCTTGGCCCACCTGGTGCGCTCCACTGCCCTCATGACCCCTCTGCCACTGGGGGCTGCCCCTTCCCCCACTCCCTCTAGTCCTCTGGGGCTAGCCCCCCTTTCACTCCCTCCCTCTGCCTCCCTGGAGCTCCTCTTCCCCCTTAGCCCCCTGACACCCGCCCCTCCCATCACCCCACTCTGCCCCCTGGCACCTGCCCCAGCCCTCGCTCTGCCCTGCGGTGATCACCCCTGCCCTAGACACCCACGCTGCTCCTGGTGCCTGCCCCACTCCTCCTCCCCACACTCCTGGCACCTGACCCTCTTCACTCCCCTCTGCTCCCTAGAGCCCCCCCCTCCTCATTCCCCTGCCCCTTGGAGCCCCCCATTGCCTCACATCCCTCTGTCCCCTGGTGCCCCCCTCCCCTTGTTTCCCTGTGCCCTCTGGGACCTGCCCCTCCCTGCACCCCCCTCTGTCCTCTTGGTGCCTGCTCCTTCTCTTCCCCCCACTGCCCTTGTGTCTGCCCCTCCCCTCTGCCCCTCCTCTGCCTCTCCCAGCATCAGCCTGTCCCCTCCCCTGCCCTGCCCCTGCTGACACCTTCCCACCCCACCCCTCCCCCACTCCTGCTTCCCCTCAAGTTCGCTCCCATGGGTAGAGGGGCCCTGACTCCCCTTAATGGGAAACAACCCCCCATTGATTAACGTGACCAGCCCCTGCCCCGGCCCTGACTCTGTGACTCTCTCCCCAGTGGATGTGACTCTGGATCCAGACACGGCTCATCCCTGGCTCGACCTGTCTGAGGATTGGAAACGTGTGAGCCACGGAGACACATGCCAGGATCTGCCCAACAATCCTGAGAGATTTGATACTAGTCCCTGTGTGCTGGGCGCTGAGGGGTTCCCAGGCGGGAGGCGTTATGGGGAGGTGAAGGTGGGAGACAAGCCTGACTGGGACCTGGGGGTTTGTAGGAACTCTGTGAGCAGGAAGGGGCTGGTCAGACTCACACAGGAGGATGGATACTGTGTCCTGAGGCTGAGGGATGGGAAATATGAGGCCCTCACCTCCCCCTGGACCATCCTCCCCGTGAGCATCAGGCCCAGCCAGGTGGGGATTTTCCTGGACTATGAGGCAGGCGAGGTCTCATTTTACAATGTGACTGACAGGTCCCAGCTCTTCACTTTCACTGACACCTTCTCCGGGACGCTTCGCCCTTATTTCTATCCTGGTGTCAGTGCTGGGGATGAAAACGCGGCTCCCCTGATCATCTGCCCGGTCCCAGCCCAGGCCGGAGGGAATCTCTGTCCCTGACAGCGACACCCGCGGCAGAGACTGTCCCCTCCCAGCGCTGAGCAGCCCCCAGGCCTGTGTCCAGGGGAGGGGCTAAAGGGCATCAGCAGAGAAGGGGGTGGAGGGAGGCGGCTGCTGGGCTGTGGGGCAGGAGGTGTGTGGTTTTGGTGGGGGCAATGACAGGGGCAGAGGCTTAAGGTGGGGGGGGGGAGGGGGCTGCAGCAGCAGGAAGCGAAGAGCCCAGCTGACATGAGGAAGACTTTGGTGGGGGGGATGGGGGGAAATAATGAGGGTGGAGGGGAGAAGCCCAAGTAGGAAGAGCCCCTGGCAGAAATAACGGGGGGAGGGGGAGGAGCCCAGTGAGTGCAATGGGGCCAGTGAGCGAGGGGAAGGTCCCGGCGTTTCCTGCCCTGGGGCAGTCTCTGCCCATGGCGGGGAGCGAAACAGCCCCAGGGGGCAGCGCGGTGGCAGGGGTCGGAGCACCAGGGCCCTGCTGTACGGGCCGCTCTGCGCTGCAGCCTCAGCCTGTGAGGGGAGCTGGTCCCAGTGTGATGGGGGGAGGGTGGGGAGAGCTGGGGGAGGGGATTCGGTAGCTGGGCCAGGGGAATGGGGGTGAGAGCCCAGCCCCAGGACTGTGTAGCGAGGGGCCAGGCTGGGTGAATGGGACCTGCTCACAGGAAGGGGCCCAGGCAGCTTTTCCCACCTCCCCATGTGTTTGCCTCAGCCCGGTGCAGTGCAACAAACGGCTCCTGGCACAGGGTGACACTGGTAGGAAATATGGACAGACAGCTCCTGTCTTCTGCTGCCCCATCACATGTTGCTGCCCATCATCTTTCCCCATTCCCTATCCCAGGGGTAGCAGATGGTGATGGACGGGGATCAGTCACTCCTGTCAGAATATACTATCCTGTGAAATCTGAATGTAAAATATGGAAAGACAAGAGCGAGATTGTTCTCATTTATAAAATATTATTACTGTAACAAGGTGTCAATACGTTAATTTACATTTCAACAACCTGCTTCTAAACCGATTGTTAGCAATGGAATTAACAGTTATTTTGTCTTCACTCACATGCCTTCCTCTTTGCAGCCGCTCACCTGGCAAAGGCTAAAGGCCTGGCCTCTACCTGCATTCTGGGAACAAAGCAGGGACTACAGCCAGTGACCCCCGGCCCCGGCCCCGTTGGCTCCAAGGGGCAGCTCGTGGGTAATGGAGGGCAGCATTTGGCCTGTAGCGTGTGATGCTGAGTCTGCTTCAGTTAGATACACAAACCTCCTGCCCCGAAATGAACGTGCAGGGGATGGGACCGTCCCGCTGAGATTCTCTCTCCTGTTCCTTGTGTCTGTTCCCAAAGGGACACGCAGAGAGAAGGAGACGGTGGAGTGTGAGTTTCTGAGAGTGCAGGGGGCTCCGAGAGGAGGATTAGCAGAGGAGTAGCTGCTCCTGCAGAGAGGAGGAGGAGAACGAGACTCTGGAGAGACTCTGGGAAACGTAGCCAAACTCTCCCAGCAAAGCTCCTCCCGGCCGCTGGGCACAGAGACAGAGGAGAAGTGTCAGCTGGGCTGCTGAAGGTGAAACAGCATCAAAAATCCACCCCCCTCCCCATAGCATGTATTGGATTAAAATGAACTCGCTTCCTTGTGAGGGGCCCTGGCGCTGCAGAGAGGTGATAAGTTTACTTGCTCAATGTAGGAGGGCTACATACTGACTCACATTCATGATATTCCAACATGGAGGAAAACTGCTAAGGATGGTCCATTAGTGAAATAATTCCTTACAGAAACACTGAGTTGGAAAAATAATCACTGATCAGACCTGAAAAATAGTTCACTGCATAACATGACAAAAAGCACAAAGAACGGCTCATTCAAAGAACATAGTCATTGTTCTCCTCACTGGAATGAAAACAACAAGAGTTCTGTGGCAAACTTTAAAGTGCCACTGAACTCTCATTGTTTTTGCTGTATACAGACTAACACGGCTACCCCTCTGGAACTACACTGGAATAGTGATAATTTCACCAGGACATACACCAGACATTAAGATTAAGCTAACACCAGTGTTTCTTTTGCTTTTCCTTTTTTTACAAACAAAATCATATATAATTGCATGTCACTATAGCAACATCCATAACAGATCAGTTTGTTACGATCAATTTGGTAGAGCAAACTTTACCCCCAAAAGAAAAAAATAAATTAAAAAACTTTTAAAAAATTGTGAAGACTAGTTTGTCACAGGAATACATCACAGCTACAGTATAAGTTAATACATTTCAAGCTACTGTATAGAAATAGGACACTAGCATGCACAATACTGTATCAATAGAGTAATGGAGCAGTAATCATTTCACTGGAGAGACAGTGTCATAAGCAAGGGCATTTCTTTAAAAAAAAGAAACCATTCAAGCTGCTTAAAAATCAAGTCCCCATCCCCACTCCATTTTTTAGCCCCCTTGTGCGATCTTTCCCGCATAATTTTCTAACGCTGCAACAGCAAACGCTGAAATTAAAAATAGGTTTTGTAATTCCAGTAAATCACTTCCAGATGATACAGCTAGGGACAACACTGCTCACTGGACAGGAAGTTAAATGAAGTAAAGTTAAGAAGCCTAAATAAATCTTCCAGTCCATGGCATTGACTGTAGGTTTCTGTCAGTTACCTAAGCTGCAAGCCTCTTCCTATTGATCTTTCCAGTAGGGTTCGTTAATCAGGCTATTTCGTTTGAAGTTTGCAGAGGTGGGCTTCATTTGAAGTCACTCAGTGCAAACTCTGTGACATTGCAAATATATGTGCACATGGTCATTTCTAGTAAGCCTATCTTTGCATGATTTGCATGATTTCCATTTTAAATTCCATTCGAATGCTTTGCCGATATAACTGCAAAGTCACTCTTGGTTATGAACTTTAGCTACATTTCTGGTCATTCCTCTTAACTCACTTTAAGGCTGACTTGTTAACTTTACCGTCACATCAAGGAAAAAAGCTCTTGAAGTCCAATGGAGCCAGACTCTGTATCCAACTGTACAACAAACCTGATTGCACTGCATATGCAACACCAAGATGCTGTTTACAGACTGACTACCAAATGGGACATTCATGAATGCAGTTTCCTTCTACTGCGTAGTTTTAGTTAAAATTCTACGAAGTTCACCAAGCTGCAAAATCAGAAGGATATGGCAGTGAACTTCCAACAATCGTTAAAAAAAACCCATCTGCACTCAGATGGGGGTAAATATTACCTGGGAAGCTTTATTTTCTCCCAGCCAAATAAAAGGGACCTGGGAAAAGGGTATTTTAGAAGAGAACTAAGTTACAGGGTTCTTGAGATTTGCTAGAAATGTTGATGGTTGTAGCTCTTCCTTTATGGATTTCTCTACCAAATGAGTTTCTAAGCTCCTGAAGTTTCACTCATTACACCACAAGCTTCCCCAGGAGAATGAACACCCAGCTTCCATGAAGACAAAACAAACTAGCTGGGTGTTACAGGGATCTGCTGACAAACCTTATGGTGCAGTGGGAGAAAGCCAGGGAAAAGTGAAATGGCACTACAATGTCTGGGGCTTTGCTGCAAAGTCTGTGCTGAGCAGCTCAGTGATAGCAGGGACTACGTCCATCTTTGGAGCAGCCACGTGAGATCCAGGAACCAGGAGCTGTCGGTGCCCAGCTGCAGTAGAGTTACAGCCTCCTGGGTGCTGGAAATGCTGAGGAAAGTCACAGGAGGGCGAGCGCTCCTGCAATACTCAATGTGCTGGCAGGACACGTGCAGAGGGAAGCAGAAAAAATTCCATGTCTGGGGCACCAGCCCCTGGTGGTGTCTCTCAGTAGAGCGTCGCTTAGGAGTTTTCAGTCAGAAACATAGTGGAGGCAATTCACTTTAGTTTTACTGGGAGTTAACTGGACCCAGACAACCCCATGCAGCGGTAAATTGCTGACCTTGCCTCATGACAAACACTTCGGGTCTCCCCACTTAGCAATCTCCAGCGAGAGAGGCCTCCTGCACTGACAGTTTCTCTGCAAACATTCTGTGCCCGTTGGGAGAAGTGCTACATACCCAAAGAATTCCTTAGATTTTACGTTCTCTTTGTGCTGTTGTATTTCTTGTCCCCACTAATTATGAGTTTACGCAATTACAATTTTATAGGTGACCCGATTAATTTAAATAAAACGTGATCTCCACTGATCACATCTGGACAGATTTTCAAAGGCTAAAATGGAACTTAGGCACACAGCTCAAACTTTCCTGTCTTACCCTCATGAAGAGCTGTGAATGCTGCATCATTAAGTGTGGTTTATGATTGTGTGTCTCCGATTTATGTGTCATGCTTTGGAAAGAAGGTTTGATTAATATGTATGTAGATATGTTTGCAATTATCAAATATCAATTAATAGGATGCGAAAGGCTTTCTTCTGTGACTAATACCCAGGAAAGTCCTTTGGGGAAAGAATTGCACAGATTTTGGGATACAAGAAAAATAGCTCCAATATCCAAAAGAATGAATGAATCAGAGCAACTTAATCTGCTTTGGAAGGCAATCTCTCCCTAAATAGTGTGTGTCTGTGATGAAAAATAATATAATTAAATCTAGGGTGACCATATTTCCCCAACGGGACACTGCGTGGGGTAACCCAAGCCTCCCCCTCCACGCATGGGGCTGGCCTGAAACCCTTGCCCAATCCCCTCCCTGTGCGGGACTGGCACGAGCCCTGCCGCCCCCCAGATCCCTTAGTAGTTAGAAGTATGTTAAGAAGAAAGCAGCAGTGTAAAAGGCTGAGCCAGGCAGCAGGACGGGGCTC
>NW_027133597.1:0-9205 GCF_026122565.2 Emydura macquarii macquarii
TGGGAGCGGGCACCTGCAGACAAAGACAGGTTGTGAATATCGCTATAAAAGCAGCGATGACACAATATTCTCCGAACCCCGCCACTTATTCAGAGGAAGAAAATACCTTCCAGAGCCGCGAGAGCGAAAATCACAGGCAGGAAAAATCTCATTTTTCCTGGTGTCAGTGTGGGAAAGTCCGCAGCGGGGCTGGCCGGTCCCTGCACAGACACAGGGGTGAGGGGTGTGTCTGCGGGTGCAGCCTGGGCAGAGGGGAGACACATTTAAAAGAGGAACCCATCTCCCTCATTTGCATATTCCCCTGCTTATAAAAGACACAAACACCCCCGTCAGGTCTCTGCTTTACTCGCTCTGGGGCTCAGCGTGCAGGAGTCAGAGCGACCCGTCCCGTGTGTTTGTGCAGCGCCCATCACAGGCCGCTGGGATCCTCACCAAATCTTTGGGCCCCTGGGAAGAATAAACAGCTCCCTGCAGTCAGGAGATTTCCTCCCATAAACTCGAATTCGGGGCCTGGTTCTTGCGAGGCCATGTCTCCTCCCACAGAAAGGAATTCAGGGCCTGTTGTGAAGGATGGGGTGGAGGGAGTCTCAGCTGTGGGGCCTCGCATCCTCCGATCAGTGGGGCCAGTGTCTGGGGAGGGATCGTGTCCCAGGGACGCATGGGGCTCGGACAGGCGCTGGAGAGGAAATTCCCCAGCGCGCTGGGAGTGGTTTGGGACTGAAGCCGGTTCCCAGCAATGACCGGTGGCATTGAAATGACCCACGACCCTAGGAACGTGATCTTGGGAAGCGGGACTCCTGCTTTGTTCGAGGTCTGGGGATCCGTTTGTGGACACAGAGGACGGGAGAAGATGTCGGGGGTACCTGTGAGGGCAGGGTGCAGGTTTTACTGTGGCGCCTGGCTGAGGGAGATCCGTCTGCCGAGAGCAGCGTCTCTGGGAGTCTTTCTGTAGGGCGGAGTCAAGGGAGAGGAATCAAGCGGCCCTGAAGGGCGGTTATTATGCACCATTGATATTTCACACCCTTTTGCACATTGCTATTCCCATTCCCGTTCACACTGCGCTTCCCTTTTACATTCGGATTGTGAACTGAGTGGGGGCAGACCAGTGCTGTGGGCTGTGTCTGCACCGTGCCTAGGACTGTGGGGTTCTGGTTCTCTCCCCACCCACCCACCCCGGATATTCCTGCTCCCATTTTAATTCGGATTCCCGAAAGGGAGTGAGAGTGTCAGGCCATGAATTCATTACGAGCAGGGACAGAAGCCGGTCACTGTGTTTGAATATAACCTCCCCCCCGGCAGCGTTATCAGTCAGTGCAAAGGTCACACGAAGGGGCCGCATGGTCTAGGAGACAGGATGCTACACTGAGCCCGAACATCCCAGGATGTCTCTCTTCCTTTTGTGGAGTGAGGGAAGGACAACCTCGAGTTGGGGGAGTGGAGGTGGAAGGAGTCTTTATGAAGCATGAATGTCTCTGATTAAACATCTACATTCTCACTTGGCCTGCTGTGAAATTCAGCGTGGGAAAGAACTCGGAGCGAACCCCTGATAACTTTGTTTGCTTCCCTTTGCCCGCACTGAAACTGGCAGACCTGGAGCACCACTCAGAAAGAGCCGCGTTGTCATGCCGTGGCAGAGGAAGGGTTTTTGTCTGGGCTCAGACCGGCTTTCACTCACTGGGCGGCTGCACAGTAATACCGGGCGGTGTCCTCTGCCCTCAGGCCGCTCATGTCCAAATAGGCCAGGTTTTTGGAGTTGTACATGGAGGTGGTGACTGGCCCCTTGACGGAATCGGCGTAATATTCCTTACTCCCGTCGTCGTCGACAGTGACGGAGAGCCACTCCAGCCCTTTCCCGGAAGCCTGTCGGATCCAGTGTATCCCAAACTGGCTGAAATCAAATCCAGAGCCTTTACAGGTGAGGCGCAGAGATTGTCCGGGCTGCTTAATGTCTCCTCCGGACTCCACGACCTCTGCCTGAGCCTGAGGATATAAGACGCACATCAACAGTCCAATAACGGCGCTGATCCAAGAATAAATTGCTAACATTGCTGCTAATGTGATCGCTGCTTCCTTTAATATTGCGACTGGTTGGAATACTGCCAGCAATCATTTACCAACAAGGATATCTCCATTCCCCCCCCCCCCTCCCACCCAGAAACAATACCTACCTTGGAAAAGTGACATCATGAAAAGGAAATCCAGCCAAAACATCCTCCTGGTCTGCAGGGAAAAGTTCTCTAGGGGTTGGGCTGCTCACAGCACAGACAGTGGGAGCTGAAAGTTCTCAACCCGAAGGGGAACCGCAGATTTTAAAGAGGGAATGCAACGACTCGATTTGCATATCGTCCCTCTTAAAACAGAGCCCCAGGGGCTGGCATGTCATTTCTCACTGAGGTCCCTTGTGCCGGGATGTGGGAGATACCATGACAAGGGGTGAGAACCTCAGGGAACAGAAACATATTCAAAGTCATGTAAAACACGGACTTTTCCCATGCTCTTAAATTTATCTCAGGAAAGTTGCAGCCCGGGGTGATCACAGAATCATGGAGGGTTAGGACTGGAAGGGACCTCAGGAGGTCATCTGGTGCAACCCCCTGCTCAAAGCAGGGCAACCCCAACTAAATCATCCCAGCCAGGGCTTTGTCAAGCCGGGCCTTGAAAACCTCTAAGGATGGAGATTCCACCACCTCCGTAGGGAACCCAGCCTTCACCACCCTCCAAGTGAAAAACTTTTTTCCTAATGTCCAGCCTAGTCCTCTGTAAAATAGATAGCCATTTAGCAGAGACTTGGGAAAGGAAGGTCAGTGTTAGGATTCGTTGTCCACAGGTGGAGAAACTGAGTCTCACAGAAGGACACTGATTTGTCCAAGCTCCTTTAGCCAGTCAGTGGCAGAACCTGGAATAATAATAATAACCCACAGATCTGCTGAGACCTAGTGATCTAGCCACGACACTGGCCTGGAAGCCATTAAGATATCATTAAATAGTCGTTGGAGCACAGACTTGAAGATGGGTCTCCTTCGACCCCAGGAAAGTGGTCCTCTGCCCCGGGCTGGTGACTCATTCCCCGTCACACTCTGCCTTGCTCGATCTTCCAAAAGCTCTTCAAGTCTTCTGTTACAAGGCGAACACCGTCACCCCGCAGAGAGCTGGGAAGACGACCCCAGGAATACCTTATAGCCCCGGGACCAGGGCACTCTCCTGGGAGGTACAAGATCTATCAAGAAGTCGAGTCTCTGATTGGGGCACAGAGGGGCTAAGAGTCCGGATGTTTAATTGGAGGCTGGAAATCCCCCTGGGCAGCCAGGGACCTATACTCAGGGGCTGTCATAATGACCGACCCTTATGTGAATCGAGCCGCAAGGACTCTCGAGTTACTGCCACAATCGCTGCTCCCACTCGGAAGGCTCTGGTGTGTAAATATTGTCTCCCCGCCCCACCAGATTTCAACAGCTTTGCAAACTCCGTGCGGCCCACAGAGCAGACTCCAGTGTCAGGGTGGCTAAAGGCAGCGCTGGGTGTTTTGGTCCTCGCTGCCGGGCTGTGTGTCTCTGACACAGAAATAGAGGGCGGTGTCCTCCGCTCTCAAGCTGTTGAGTTGCAAATGCAGCAGGCTCAGGGCGTTGTCTCTGGAGATGGTGAATTGCCCTTTCGCGGGATCGGCGTAGTAGGAGATCCCCTCGGCCGTCGCTCTGGCCAGCCACTCCAGCCCCTTCCCGGGCGCTTGGCGGATCCAATCCATAAGATAACTGCTGGAGGGGAAGCCGGAGACTTTGCAGGAGAGGCGCAGAGAGTCTCCGGGCTTTTTCACATCCCCTCCGGACTCCACCAGCTGCACCTCGGACCGGACACCTGGGAATAAAGTCACGTTAAGAATCCAATGAACATTGTTTGCGAAGACCACTGTGTTCCCCTCCACCCACAAAGAAACCGGTGGGAGAAAATACCTGCCAGAGCCGCTACCAGGAAAACCAAGTGGAGCCAAAGTCTCATTTTCCCGGGTGTTGGAGGGGGCAGATCTCACAGGGATGGTCTGTGCACACACCAGGGGGCTGCGGATTGTGTCTCCTTGTGCAGCCTGGGCAGAGGGCGAGACAGATTTAAACAGGGATCTCGCACCCCATTTGCACATCGCCCTCCTTATAAGAGACCTGCGCCCTGTCCCTGCATGATCCGAGTTATTGGCCTGGGGCTCTAAGGGGTGAGACTGGGGCTAAGGCAGCGGCTGGCCAGCGCCCAGTGACTGCGGTGCCATCCTGCTCACACTGCGGCACTAAGCGCTGCTTTGAATTCCCGCACGCCCCTCCACATTGCAGGGCTAATCTGAAGTCCATTGGCGGGGCTGCAAGGACCCACCATCGGCTTCAGCAGACTTTGTGTCAGGCCCTCAGAGAGGAGGCTATTTCGCTGGTGAGCAGGGCAGCATCAGGGGCAGATCTGTCTCTGTATCGAGGCCAGAAGCGTTTGTAACCCTCTCCAGAGTCTGTTCCGTCTATAGCTGCACTGGGTGATTTTTCCAAAGGAAGCTGAGCGTGCAATGCCCAGTTCCCAACAAACGGCGGGGGGAGAGGGGGGAGGTTTTCACAGCCCGCGCATGGAGGCGCCTTTGGAAATCCAAGTCCTCGTTATTACACCTTGGACAAAGGGTTGCCCAAATATTCTTCATCTGCACCGTGACATGTTTACCTTCATGTGTGAAAAGGGCCACATTCAAACCTGTGAATACTCCCGTTGCCCCAGTATTTATGGACACATGATAGATAGACAGATAGATAGATAGGGTGTGTGTGTGGGGATGGATGGATGGATGAAAGCGGCTGCGTGCAGGTGGATAGACTAACAGAGAGACAGACAGACAGAGAAATGGATAATTTGTTTAGGGAATGTTAGAGAGACACTTCTACTGAATGAGAAGCTGAGGATGGACGGGGTGGCTCCATAATGCGAGATGGTGCCAGGTTCTCAGACTGGCTGGAGACCGGTTCATTGATGCGGTCCATAGAAGTGAGACAATGTTGTGGGCAGGGCGTGGAATAAACATGTCACACACTAAACACACACAGCCCAGCTCCATGGCACTGATCTATAGGGATTTGGGATCAGCCTGGTTCCCTTTTACACGTGCCAGGATTTGTGTTTTCACCATTCCTGCTTCCTGTCCTAACACCGGAGCTGTGCTAACAAGGCAATATGTGGATTTCTCTGTGGCAGATAATAATTATTTTTAATCTGTATAAATACCTGCACTAAAATATTCGGGACTGAGTCAGTCACCCCCACACCCAATGGGGGACGCTGCCGCCTGGGGGTCTAGATTTGACTGAAAAGCCGGGTCCATTTCCCCCCTTTCAAACACAGGAAATTACTTTCTCTTCTGAGCTTCCAGCGCGCGGACTGTCCGCCCCCACCCAGCTGGGCCTCCGCGAGTAACCGCAGCGGGAGGTTTTTGTCTGAGCTCAGCCCGGCTTCCCCTCACTGTGTCTGCAGCACAGTAATAGCGGGCGGTGTCCTCGGCTTTCAGGCCGGTCATCTGCAGATTCAGCAGGTTGTTGGGATTGTCCCTGGAGATGGTGAATCGCCCCTTCACTGCGTCAGGGTAGTATGTGCTGCTGCCATCCGTGTTAATAGCAGAGACCCACTCCAGTCCCTTCCCGGGAGCCTGGCGGACCCAGTTCATCCAGTAGCTGCTGAAGGTGAAGCCGGAGGCTTTGCAGGAGAGGCGCAGAGAGTCTCCGGGCTTTTTCACACCCCCTCCCGACTCCACCAGCAGGACCTCGGACCGGACACCTGGGAAGAAAATCACGTTAAGAATCCAATGAACATTGTTTGTGAAGACCACAGTGTTCCCCTCCACCCACAAAGAAACCAGGGGGAGAAAATACCTGCCAGAGCCGCTACCAGGAAAACCAAGTGGAGCCAAAGTCTCATGTTCCCGGGTATTGGAGGGGACAGATCTCAGGGGCGGGATTGGCTGGTAACTGCACAAACACCGGGCCTGCGGCTTGTCTCTCTGGCTGCAGGCTGGGCAGAGAGACAGATTTAAACAGGAAATTTACACCCCCATTTGCATATCGCCTGCTTATAAGAGACAGCAACCCCTTCTCCGACCATCCCACTTTCTGCGTCTAGGGATCCGAGCCTAGGAGGAAGATCCGTTGGTAGCGAAATAAGGATAGAAAGAGATCTCCTTCCCTTAAGGAACTGCCATAGTGGTTCAGACCGATGGTCTATGTAGCCAGTATCATGTCTTGCACAGTGGCCGGTAGCAGATGTGCACGGACAGGTACAGAACAGCGAAATTTGGAGTGAACCAAACCCATCTTCCACTCCTCGCTTCTGGGAGCCCGAAATGTCGGATGGGCTTTGATCCTGCAGGAATGTATCGAGATCTTATTTGAACCCAGTGATACTTCTGGCCATCACAACATCTCTTGGCCATCAGTTCCGCTGGTTACTTGTGCATTATGTGACAAAGAGCTTCCTCTGGTTTGTGTTAACTCCGCTGGCCCTTAATTTAACCTGGGGACCCTTGGGGTTTATTTCTGTATTTGGGGAAATGGAAAAATAATTAGTTCCCTATTCACTTTTCCCAGCACCATTACTGAGTTTATAGACCTCTCTCAAATGTCTCTTAAGTCGCCTGTTTGATGATGATGGATAGATAGATAGATAGATAGTGTGATAAAGTCAGGCCAGAGGGCCTCAAAAGGGCATACCAGGGCTGGGGTGTGAGCCCTACAATGCCAAAAACCCTTTTTCCTGCAGGCAGAGGAGAGAAGATTGCAGGGCAATTAGAGCCACCTGGACCCAATGACGGGCTGTTCCAGGTGTAGTTAAACCCTGCCTTCCCTACAGGGAGGGGGAGAAGCACAGGAGAAGGAAACTGCCAGAAGGCTTGTGGGAGCTGGAGGAGAAACTTCCCCCGGGCTAGGAGACGGTGCTTCTCTGCAGCCAGAGAAGGGGAAAACTTTAGGTCCCAGCCGGCAGAGCGAAGCCTGAACAAGGTACCTCCCAGGGGAGACGGGGTTACTGGTGACTCCCTGGCCCACTACAAGGGACGGATGCATGGGACCCACTAGGGGAGGCCGGCTGTTCGCCACAATAGATAGATCGGTAGACAGATGTCTCCAGCCATGGTAGGCCGGATGGTACCACTGTGATCTCAATGGTTCTGTTTATTAACAGATGATTTGACTCAGTTTTATAACGGAGCGCTCGGTGCTGTTGCTATAACAGGAAACTAAACTAACTGTCAAAAAAGGATGGAGGATATAAAATAAAAGGAGAACCACTGCAGACGCTTCCCGGGAGCTGATACCGAGCCTTTGCCCATAGAGACATCTTCAGTATCAGGTGACTCTGGCCCGGTATTGATCAGCATCACCTTTGAGTTAGAAATCCCCCCAGCGGTGTATTAATACGGGTAGTGACGCACGGGAGCGATAATATCATTACAGAAATATTGGACAAAGCCGTTACAATCTCCGGGTGACGAAGCAAAGCGCCATGGGTTTCCTTTTATCACCTAGACAGACAAGACTTCTGTTCGCTTTGCTGCTTTCAAACCCACGCAGGGAGTCTGGGCTCGTTGAAAGCGAATAGTTTTTGGGCACCTCACAATGTTTGTGTTTTTTGGAAAAACTCCCCCTTTTGCTCCGAAGGAGACACTTCCGGTGAATAATGTGGGTGTCTCTTAGCGCCCCTTTTCTGGATGAGGGGATTAGATTGTGCAGCGGGGCTGCTGTTCTGTCCGTCTCGGATTGGCCCTGATGATGAAGGTTCAAAACGTTGGTGGTTTGTGTCCTGGGAACATTCATCACTCGGGTTATTCTTGTTGTGTCTCTGCTCACTGGACTCACGTGGGATTCTTCCCCCAGTCTGCGCCTTGGCAGGTGTCAGAGCTGGTTCAGGGACACCACGGTGCCCCTGTTCTTAAAGTGCAGGAGATGCAGTAAAAGTGTACGTAAAAACAGGACTGGATCTTAACCAATTAGCACAGGCTGGAGTGTAAACAGACGCGGGAAATCAGGATGACAAACTTCTAAATTGTTTTGTGGGGCTGAGACTTTCCTCTGGCGAGGTGGGATACAGCAGGGCCACAGGCCTCTCTGCTCGGCCCCCCCAGAGGAGCGAATTTCACCCCCAGAGAATTACCGATGGGCGGAGGGGGCAGGTCACCTCTAGATTAGTGACCCCACCTTTCCACTCAGTCACCTTCAGGCAGGGCTCCGCATCCCCACCGGCCTTCCCTCGGGGGCTCAGCTTCTCCCTCCAACGGGGGAAGGAGGGAGCCGCTGTCTCCTGAGAAAGCCCCGCTGAGTCAGGGGAAGCGTCGCAGAGGGAGGGCGGATGCATCTGCTCCTTCTTGGCTATAAAAATATCCATTTCAGCGTCTGCTCCCTCGCTCCCCAGGGACGATGAAATCCACAGAGCCTCCCCCTTCCCTGCCAGCTGTGTGCGGTGTGCGGAGGGGAAACACTTTGTGTCTCTGACTTCTCACAGCGGTGGATGGAGAGCGCCACCGCCAGGAAAATTCTCCCCCCGTCTCTGCAAGGCGAGGTTTTTGTCTGAAATTACCCGGACTTCCCCTCGCTGTGTCTCTGGCACAGTAATACACGGCGGTGTCCTCGGCTCTCAGGTTGTTCATTTGCAGGTAGAAATTGGCGCTGTCCTTCGAGGCTGTGAATCGCCCCTTTATAGTGGAGGAATAATACTCGCTCTGTCCTGGTTTCCAGTAGCTGACCAGCCACTCCAGCCCCTTGCCCGGCTCCTGTCTGACCCAAGCCATATAATAGTCGGAGACAGTGAATCCGCTCACGGCGCATTTCAACCGAGTGGATTCTCCGGGTTTCTTGATTTCTGGACCCGACTGGGTCAGAACAACCTGTGCCCGGGCCCCTGTGGGACAGGGAGAGAGAAAAGAGAGCAATGAGGGAACCAGGCACGGGACACACATTCCCCTTCAGCTACCAGGGGAAGACGAGCATGAAAACACATGATCAAATAGGTTTAGAGCCCTGCAGAAGAGCGGTAAGGCGCGCCCGCTGCTCCAGGAAAAGTGACAGGGACCAAGTACCTGCCAGAGCCGCCGCCAGGAAGAGTAAATGGAGCCAAAGTCTCATTTTCCGGGTGTTGGAGGGGACAGTGCTCAGCGGAGTGGCTGCTAACCGCACAGACACCGGGGCTGCAGTTGGTCTGTCCAGCT
>NW_027133598.1:0-9651 GCF_026122565.2 Emydura macquarii macquarii
TCATCTACAGCCTGAGGAACAAGGAGGTGAAAGGCGCCCTGAGAAGAATACTGGGCAGGAAACTATTTTTACAGAAAATGTCATTACTTCAGGTTTATGACTCCATTTGTTTAAATGTGCCTTCCTCTCTTACAAACACACGTGTAAATCAGCAGTAACTGCCTTGGAGTAAATGGGTTGAATTTCTTCTCTCTCACATTGGTGTTAATCAGGAGTGACACTTCCTGAAATAAATTCCCATTTTCTCAGACTAATGTAGGGCCAAGGGGAATCAGCTTTTGCTTGAGGAAGGGTTATTTTTACCTGAAACTCTGATATACATGAATGAATCCTGCAAAATGTACCTGGTTAAAGTTTAGTAAAATACCAGAATTTAATTTTGTTCTATTCCCTTTGTTGTGTGTTTATTTTGTGTGCTTAAACTCTCTTCTTTAAGAGCTTCTCTTCCCCACCAGAGTGTACTATAGAGAAGTGCTAGCTCTGTTGTATTTAAATCTGTTTAGTCATTATTTTAAGTACTCTAAAGCTGTCTGCTTACCTGCATTGACTTTGCATTGGATGTG
Source organism: Emydura macquarii macquarii (assembly GCF_026122565.2). Taxonomy (NCBI): domain Eukaryota; kingdom Metazoa; phylum Chordata; order Testudines; family Chelidae; genus Emydura; species Emydura macquarii. The sequence goes on from NW_027133598.1 coordinate 564, forward strand.
TCTCATGATGATGAAGCTACGGTTAGTGATTTCAATTCAGCATAATTTGAGCAAGGGATACCCAAGACATAGCTCCCTGCCCCCAAACAAAATAGCATTTCAGATATTTGGTATCTATTAATACAGTGTTGAGGGTTTTTTTTTGCACATCTGGGGGTCAAAACATGGCTCTGATCATGCCCCAAATTGTCTCAATCAATCAATTTATACTGCATCTAGTGCATGTCTCCTACAGCCTCTTTGGTGAAACAATATTGAAAACATTATTTCAAAAAGAGTTAATCTCTCTGGCTGGGCTTGATCCTGCTGCCCATGGCCTCAGTTGGTTAGGCTGTTCACATGCAAAAAGACTAGCCCCAGGGCTTGCTGGTCACCCAGTTTTCATGGGGTAGTTCAAGGGAACATGTGTGCTGCACAGGTCAATGTCAAAAACAAGTGGCCTAAGTTCAAAAACTATCCTTGGCAGAAAGCTGCAATTAAATGCAGGCATGTTGCTACACTCTGTCAACGGCTTTTGGTTTGTTTTTATTTTGGGGAAACATACTCTGAATACAGCAGAAAAATCCAGAAGATGCTCAAACTATGTTCATAATGACAATAAAAGACACCTGAATGTTTGCAGGAAAAGGAGGAGAGAGGGAAATACTGAGGAAGGCTTTGGAGCTGTGGGGATCACAGGCACGGGATAAGTGGAGTGGATGGTAAAGGGAGTGGATGATAAACGGAGTGGGTGGTAGGGGGTTGATGTCAGGGAAGGAGGTGGGAGAATAGTAAATAAGTGGAGAGTGGATTTTTCAAGCTCTTTTACCCTTATTATCTGCATTAGCAAAAAAAGGGAAGAAAACGTTTTTGAAAAAATGACCATTTTGCTATTTCTTTCTGTTTTGACAGATAACAAAACCAGTTTAGATGGAAAAGTTGCAACCAGCTCTAGCTCTTCGGTCCCGATGCACAAGTGGCCCCATTGACTTCTCTGTGGGTCCACGGGGGGTTTAGGCTCTACCCGCACAGAGCCGTCAGTAGGATCAGGAGCCTGGTTTGCAGCAACACAAACAGTCTGCCGCAGGGGGTTAAAGATAAAGCAGCTGATTCCAAACTGGAGAGAGCTTCTCCATTTTGTCTGTTGTGGAGAGCCCCAGCAACACGGCATATATAAGTGAGAACCATTAGGCACAGGTCATTCTGCAAGCACTGGCTGGAATATCAATTTTTTGTCCTGAAGCAGGGTGAAAACACGTGTTGAACTATTGGAATTTCCTGTAGGCTGGAAATTCCACTTTTTATCAGCTCTAGTGAAATTCACTGGCCTGTGTTGTAGATCAGAGTAGATGATCACAATGGTCCCTTTTGACCTTAGAATCATGAATCTATTAATTTACTCTGAATTTATTCCTGAGTAACTGAGGGCAGACTCTGACTCCACTGGTCAACTATCTTATGGCTCAGATTTCTTTTTGGTTGATAAAAACAACAGCTCAGATTATCTTCTCATCTAATATTAGAGTGAAATCCATGGGGCTACTTAATGAGTATGATACTACTCAGCCTTAGGCTTGGTCTACACTAGTAAATTAGGTCAGCATGATTAGGTTGCTCAAGTGTGTGAAAAATCCACACCTCTGAGTGGTGCAGTGAAGCCGACCTAAGTTCCTGTATGCACAGTGCTATGCAGACAGAAGAATTCTTCTGCTGACCGAGTTACTATCTCTCTTGGAAGTGGATTGCCTAAACTGACAGGAGAACCCCTCTTGTTTGTGTAAATAGTGTCTACACTGAAACACGACAGTGACACAGCCGTGGTGCTACAACTCTATCTCTATAGCCTTTCAAGTGTAGACAAGCCTGCAGCAAGAATAGCAGAAATCGGCTCAGACTAATTCCACTGAAGTAACTCTAGATTTACACCAGTGTAAACAGAGATTTGTTCTGGGTGAGCTTTGTCAAAAATGCCGAAGCAACTTAGAAAGACAAATACCATTGGGAGTCAATAGGACTGGTGCTTATAAATTGCTTAGGTGCATTTGATCACCCACCCTCGATGTGTGAGACAACTGCACTGTTTGATTTCTTTCAGTACACCCATCTTTCAACCCTTGTACCTCTACAAACAAGTCAAAGAGGCTGATTCTCTGTCCTCTTTTCTATCCTGCCGTAAATCGGGGATAACTCACCTGGACTCAATGGTGATTGATTCTCCTTGCACTCACTCAAGAGTAAATCAGGAGTAACTCCACTGAAGTTACTAGACCTGATTCTGCTTGCACTCACCTGAGTTTAAATCAGGAGTAACTCTATTGGAATCAATGGATCACTTTCTATTCTTATGCATCCCCGTGTAAATCATGAGTAATTCTACTGAAGTCAGTGAGACCCATTCTACTATCACTCATGGGAGTGTAAATCAGGAGTAGCTCCATTGAATGAAATGGGTACTAACTAATCTCCTCTCACTTACCCAAGCATAAATCAGGAGTATCTCCATCGTGGCACCAGGCTCAGTCATATCTCACGTAACTTTCATTTTGTTTTCCCATCTAAATATTTTCACACATTCTTATTTCATTCCCAGGATGTTTATTTTTCTGGCTAATGTACCAGAAAAATCATTTCAAGTATGATAGCCTTACCTCCATCTGGAATGTGCTTTGTTCTCTTTGTTGGTTGCTAAATATTACCTGAAAGTGCTGAAGCTAGCTAGCTAGCTTATGTTTTGTTGATCCCCTTGAGATCTGTCCTTTTATAACCCGTTAATCCCAAGGTGTTTGTCTCTTTCTCACACAACAATAGGAAACGTTAACTATAGTACATGGGCTCTATGTAGAGATGCCTCTGTGTTACCTATTTTCTGTATTACTGCATCTGAAGAAGAGAGCTGAAGTCTCTTGAAAGCTTATTTCTGCAAATATTAAATTTGTTAGTCTTTAAAGTGCCACAGAACTCTCGTTGCTTTTGCTGTATACAGACTAACACGGCTACCCCTCTGGAACTATTTTACAGAAAATAGATTTTCTTCCAAACTAATACATTTAAATAAAAGTTTGTGCTTAAAAAAATCAGGTCTGGGTAAATATTTTTAATAGGAAATAGAAACAGAAAAAATTAAATAGAAAACCAAACATTTTAACTAATTTTTTTAACAGTGTAAATGTTTGACCTTTTATATCAGTATTTTCATTGAAAAGTGAATATTCTTTTATGTGAAATTTTTTAAAAAGCCATAAAATGATCTGTTTACAGTGTTATTGTAGCTGCCATAGCTCTCTTCTGTTTGCTATCGATCAGGTTTTGATCTTGTGTAGCACCTTTTAGCAGCACAAAATACACTTTACAGTCCAAGGGAACGATTTTAAGCAGAGCTGGTTGGGAATTTTTGGTAGGAAGGATTTTCTGGCAGAAAATGCAGTTTCTGCAAAACTGAATTCCAGTATGAAAGTCAAAATGAAATATTTAATTTGGGGTGAGTTAGACCAGAAAGAAAACATTTTGTTTTTTTAACCGATGCAAAATGTTGAGTTTTGAATCGGTTTAACAAACCATTAAACTGCATTTCCCTATCATCGCATTATGAAAGTTAGTGTTTCAGCCTCCATTCTCTGATATGAGCCAGGATCCCTGTAGGGATCACCCATAATGCAATGCAGATTTCCTTCTGCCCAAGCTGCATAGTACATCATGGAACTCACGTGTCTTAGAGTGTGTTACTGGAGATATATTCTGTTCAATGAACCTGAGTCATAGCGGAGAACAGGAGCTTCGGTTCAATAAATCAGAATGAAGGATGGACACTCACAGACACTCATTAAAATCTCTTAGGCAGTTTTGAAAATCTCAGTCTTTGCTTTACTCATTTGTTACGAGTGCAGGAAACAATCCCAAAACTCCCATTGTTTCTAAGGCTTCTAGTCTGGATAGATGAACCCCATATGAAATCGCCAGTCCTAAACTATGGATTACAACCTGGAAAATTAAACCTGTTAGTAACAAGCCAGCCAGTCGCTGACTGACTGACACAACTGGACTTTGATCCAGCAGTAAGTGCAGATAGACCCTTTTGGTCACATACTAAGATATCAATTTTCCATTGACTTGAGGGACTTAGTTTCATTGTTCTCGTTGATCCAGTGTCTTGAAATTTACAACACCCGTTCATTATCGGTGACAGAATACAGGAAAAATCCATGTAACTCAATTCTATCTTTTCTTAGAGGTCACCAAGTAGTCATCAGCCATTTGAATAAGACCCATTCAGATGCATTCCCCAACAGACTAGGGACATCCCACTGACGTGATATGGGCATGCTGAGTCTGAAGACATCAGTTTTCATTCACTACATAGCATTGATTTCTGTACATGTTTACTTACAGGCAAGGTGCTTGTATAGGGATCTAATTATCGGAACTCATAACTCCATTGAAATCATAGACATTGGTCAATAACCTATAATGATTCCAGCCGAGCTGCAGTTGTATCATTTAATCTTCACATGGAATATATGAATGTATTTCCAGTACCCTTTTATATGTATGTGAGCTGATAGGCAGTGATCTCTCATTGTCTCTAATTACCACAATGCGGGTCTCCCACAGACGAGATCACAGATATCAGGGAGACGTAAGTCTGAGCTTCATAGTTTAGATACAGATACATTTTTAAATTGCACATGTGATGGAGGGTGGGGGGGAGAATGCCATTCAACCATTGTAGATCTCAGCTATAGAAATTGGACCCGTGATTATGTACCCCGAGATCAGGGAAGGTCAGATCTGGGGTTTGGATGAGAGGCCCTGTCACAGATCCTACCACATGCTCCCTGCCAGCCACCCACTAGGGCTGCTTGGAGGGTAAGCCAAACTTCTGCTGTACCCAATCCCCTGGGTTGCATATAGATCCTCAGCAATCTGCAGCGCTGGTCCTGCTCTGGAATAGCTCCCGGGTACCAGCTCTCAGTGGGGTCCTCAGACCACCTGCCTGGGACTCCAGGACCAGCGTTGACCTCCAAGAGACCCCAGTTACTTAAACACGCCCCTGTCCCAAAACACCTTCCCCAGAGGTGTGACGCTTCTGGGTTAGGCTTTAGCTCTCTCATGGGAACGCAACAGCTGTGAAGCAAACAGTACGCATATACCTGGCAGAGAGTCCGACACCTTCATGCTCTTCTATTCTTAATCCTGTAAAGCACCAGGGAGTACAGATCATACAAAACAATGAACACTAAACGCACATTCCTGCCTCATTTTCCTCACCACTCCAGGGCATTCTTTGGGTTGGGATCTGAATCCTTTGGGTTGTCCACAGTCTGTGGGCCCATCTGGGCTCAGGAAAATGGGCAGGACTTCCCCATGAGGCTACTCTGTGCTGGATGACCTCCTCCTGCATCCCCCTCACTCAGCTTCTGTGACCTTGCTCTCCCTTGGCCCCCAATCCTCTTCCTGTCTGGTTCTGTGATCCTGTGTGGTTTTATTTAAAGCACTCTTGGTCACCTGGCCTCTTTTGTTCGATTCCTGGTAAGTTTCCATTGCACCTACCTTCCTTCCTCCCTCCAGGAGGAATCAGCTAAACTGGTTTTCTAAGGATACAACTTGAGGTCTAAGTACCGTTATTAACCCTAATTATTTATCTTTGTATCTGTGTCTACAGGCTCTGTCCATAATGGTGGATCCACAAACATATAAGCTAGGCACTCAGGACATAGCAGTTTTCATAATGTAACTTCACAGTTTCAACAGGAATTCACAAGTTGTATAGAGATAGCCCCAGTTCACCACAGGATCCTGTCTAATTAGTTTGACTTGTGCAATCTGATGAGTGATGGTTGGGTAACAAGGCAACATAAGGAGAAATCCATCTCTGAGTTAAGATCTCAGAAATTAGTGGACCTTCCTTGTACACTGAAACAGAGCACTGGTTACATGTTAGAAAGGGGATTTTCAAAAGAGTCTAAAAATTGAAAATTTTAGAGACGAGCAATTACTTCCACATTTCAAGAGAAATATCTTCTTGAATGACATTATTAATATGTATTTATGAGCTTTTTTATGGATCCAATCATATGTATGACTGAATTTATCCTCAGAAAACCCTGTGAGGTCTGGAGATGTTATTATCCCCATTTTATAAATTGGGAATTGAGGCACGTCGATGTTACAAATCAGATTTTTAATGTATTTAGGCACATAATGGGATCAACAAAATGTTAGTGTTTTGCTTTGTTTGTTTGATAATGTAGAGTCGTCTTTTGATAATGTCAAAAGTTTCTTATGTAATATAAAATACTATATATTATACATAATATTAAATATTACATATATAGAGATATAAAACAATACTAAAGGTAAAATTTTAGTATAAAAATTGACAAAAGAATTGTAATGATCAATAGGATAAAAATATTTCATTTCAATTTTAAGTGAAATATTTCAACATTAGGTAAATGATATGTTTTCAGGTAACCAAAATGAAATGAGAAACCCCAAACAAATTGTTTTAATTTATTCCCATTTAAAACATTATGTCCAAATTGGCATGTCCATGCAAAATGCTTCAATTGTAATTAACTCAATTTTCTGAAGGAAAACTTCTTAAGTAAGCAAGCTTCAACAAGCTCTGCTGCTATGTCCTTTGAAAGATGTTACTATAAGAAATATTTCTCTCTAGAACTGAGATATTCCTTAATTAGAGCCAGTCAAACAATGGGGGACTAGAGGTGAGGAGTTAAAAATCTTCTAATGGCATTTGAAATATCATTGAGAAGTTAGAAATTCCAAAATTCTGATATCTTTCATGAGCTTTGTAGATTTGTAAAAAATCAGAAAAATATTTGCAAAAATATTGGCTCTTTTCACATTTTTTATAATCATTCAGAGAAAAATTCAAGTGAAAATCAAATCTGAGAAAATTACAACAAATTCTATTTTTAATAGGGACGTAGAGCTGTGAACAAAAAATGGGGATAAATAATAGCAGATGGTTTTGTAAAAAAAATAAGTTTTTATTGAAATTCAAAATCTCCATAAAAATCATAGAAATATAACATTCAAAATATTTTAACTAATGCAATATTCAATATGAAGGATTTATCCTTAAAGCTTCCCATTGGGGACATTTCCTTCAGTAGCTGAGTTGTCTCTCAGTGAATAATTCAATAAGGGAGATTTCTCTTTATAGCTGAAGCTATTCCTCAATGGATTGTCCAATTGAAAGAGAATTTTTTATGTTTTTAGAGGACAGATCTTGATTCCCATTCTCCGAATTGCTCCTTTAACATCCTTGTTCCTGAGGCTGTAGATAATGGGGTTCAGTATTGGAGTCACCATGGAATAGAACAGAGAAGAACTTGTCCACATCCAGCGAATAGCTGGATTTGGGGCGTATGTGGATGAAAACGGCTGTCCCGTGGAACAGAGCCACCACGGTGAGGTGTGAGGAGCAGGTGGAGAAAGCCCTGTGTCTGCCTTTTGCGGACTTCATTTTAAGGATGGTGGAAATGATGCGGATGTAGGACACCAGTATCAGCATGAAGGGCACGATGATGAGAAAGGCAGGGCCACAATGATTTGGACCTCATTCCAGTTGGTGCCCCCGCAGACCAGCGTCAGCACTGGCTGGATCTCACAGAAGAAGTGGTTGATCACGTTGGACCCACAGAAAGGACGTGTGAAGATGAATGTTGTGTGCCCCAGGGCTGCGAGGATACCACAGATCCATGAGTCGGCAACCAACTGGGTGCACACTCTCTTATTCATGATGTCCGCATAGCGCAGTGGGTTACATATGGCACTGTAGCGGTCATAGGCCATAATGGCTAGCAGGCAGCACTCTGTCTCTCCAAATACCAGGAAGAAATACATCTGAGCAGCACAGCCAACAAAGGAGATCATTTTATCCTCAGAGAGGAGGTTGGCCAGCATCTTGGGCAGGGTGACAGAGGTGTAGCAGATCTCCAGGAAAGACAAGTTCCTGAGGAAGAAGTACATGGGCGTGTGAAGGGCTGGGTCAACCTTTATAATGAGGATGATGAGGATGTTGCCCAGCACTGTGATGAAATAAATACACACAAACAAGAGAAAGAGAAGATGTGCCATATGCAGGTGGTTAGAAAAGCCCAGTATGACAAACTCAGTCACTGAGGTGTCATTTCCTGTGGTCTCTTCCTCAGGATATTTCATCTTGAAAAATAAAACGAGAATCTAGTCATTATTTTGATACATCATTTAAGTTAATCAAATCTATCGATCCATCTATCAAGTCTTACACCATTTTGGCCAGATTATGTTCTCCTAACATGTGCAAATGCCCAGTAACTTCACTTAAGTCAATGTCTCTCAGCTGCCTCGGTTACATCAGATTTAGACTTGTGTGTCTCCAAGACATCTCTGGAACGGCATCTGTTTTATACTAGTCTCAGTCAGTAAATTATTTATACCAATTAAGTTATATTTGTCCAACGCTGAACCCAGCACAGTGAATTTACAGTGATGAAAATTGTATCTCAGAGAGTGGATGTTACACCGTAGATACAAAATGAACATAACACTGTTTCCCCAACTCTCAGCTCACATGTGGGCTAGGCAGTGGAATGACGTAGATTTGTCAGTTAAGAATACAGGCTCTTTCACTGTACTTCCCACCACATTGCAATTTGAACTATAAACTAATTAAGCACATGGGTAGAGCATTTTTAATCAGTGTGCTACAGAAACGGCCTGATTCTCATCACACTTACTCCAGATTTACAGCAGTCGTGCTCCAATCACTTCAGTGCACTCAGTCCTGATTTCTTTCTCTTCCTTACCTCCTCTTTTATGCATCCAATTCTGTTTCTGTCCTTCTTAATCTACCCTTTAACCTCTCTCTTCACCCCGTACTAACCTTTATAGCCTCTCCCTTCTCCTCACTGCTTGGCAGCATGTGACCTCCCAAAGAAAGAGAACCTATGTGCCCACTATGCAGATAGAAGTAAGGAATCGTTTTCATCCTCTCTGCACAAGTACTATGGCAGAGAACGATTTGGAGGACCCTTCGGAGGGAAAGGATCAGAAGGAGACCCGTTTGATCAGAAGGCAAGGGATGCATTCTCCTAGGGATGGG
>NW_027133599.1:0-9545 GCF_026122565.2 Emydura macquarii macquarii
CCATTATTGGAAATGGCAGCAGGTTAGGCAGGTGGGATCTGGATTCAAACTACTCCTAGCTCTCTCTGTTATTTGGATGTGGGATTTAACCTCTGGCCCGTCTCTAGCCTGAATTTACCAGAACTCTTTACAGAGAGTTTTTCATACTTTCTCCTTGAAGCGTGAATTATGTATAAAAATTAGTTAGCACAAATGCTAGAAATTGAATCATTAGGTAAATGCCTTAAGATGAACTGTCTGCCAGATGCTGGTGCCTTTAGTGTCTCACATTATCTGGTATGGAACCTCTTTCCTCAGTTTCCTTTTCAAAAGAAACCCAACAAGAGTAAAAACAATAACTGCAAGCACCACAGCCATAACAATAAACGGAGCATGGAAAGGATCAGCAGTAGCAGTAAATGAGCCATGGGCATCTGTGACTTCCCGATGTTCAGAATACTCCAGATCTGTGAGTTAAGAGAATGAGAGTGTTACGTTTTGTTCACTGCTCCAGTTATTGCCAAAGATATCAGGACAAGAGAACTTGAACTGAAAAGTTACACGCTAGATACGTCAGGAAATAAAATCAATTTCACTCTATTTCATACATGATATCCTAGAAAAATCAATCCATCTTTATATTAGTATAATGTATTATATTATATGTTATATATTATATTATATTAGTAAAGATCATTACATGATCTTAACCTACAGCAAGCATATTTTAGGTTCAATATGAAAAAATCGTAACTAGTGGAAGATATAGGGAATGGAATCATTTATCAAGGAACACTGAGGGTTCACTTTACTGGAGATATTCAGGACTAGACATGACAACCACACTGCTTGAACAGTTTGGGGATAATTAAATCAATGAAGCTATAATATAGGGATGTATTTAATCTTTCTTCCTGCAGAACAGATTCAGTTAGCATTTTTGAGATGTACAGATTAAAATGATGGATTTGAAATATACTAAGTAAGGAACTAATTTGTAGGTGCTATTTGTCAATAAACAAATCTCTGATGTTTATTATGGAACTGTTGATAAACCAGTAAAAGCATGCTTCAGTGCTAGAAATTGGAAGTAACCTGACATGCAAAGATTTTATGAAATGAAAAAGTGATTTACAGAACCTTATACTAAACACAAGAGAAGGTTATTTAAATTTACCAGCATTCCTGTTCTCAGGGCCATCTTTCCGAAGCTGAATTGGCCCAACAACAACATCCACTTTTTCTTGGTAAGAGCTTGTATCTCTTTTAGACCTGGCTATGCAGCCCTGGTAGCATCGGGAAGAATAATCATATACCCTGCACACCACCATTTTAAACTGCAGGTAAACTGACGAATGTGTGTTGTTAAACTTGAAGGCATTCAATTTGAACCGTATGGTGGAGCTGTAGGGTGAATAGTATGTACCGTAGGAAGGATCTCGCACACACCTAAAGGTAAATAAATAAAATACAATGAGTCTTCACACCTACACACAAAAATAAATCACTGGCATCAATGTCCTAATGTGCAAAGACTAAAGTAAAAAAACAACAACAATGCACTGACAACAGAAAGGGAGAAAACTGTGGAATTGAACTAAGAGCAGAAAATGAAAGATTAAAATAGTGGCAGTGACCTGTTTGAAAACAAAATATACAATATTGATGTCCCTAAATCAGCAATGTATTTACATGCATGCTTAACTCTAAGAGCTTCAGTAGTTTTACTGAACTCACATGCTTAAATTTAAGCCTGCATAGGGCTTTGCAAGTTCTGGGCCCAGGACAGAGGAGTTGCTAAGAGACCACCTGGATGTGTCCTGGCAACTAATCTGTGAAAAGAACCCAGAACCGCTTTATATCTTGCAAGCAGCAAGAAAGTCAATGTTTCCAATTAACCCAGTCTCTAGTAAATCAGCCGCATAGGTGCATCACAGAACAAGATTTTATTAAGTTTCACTTTCCTGTCAGTGTTGACTAGCCTTAGTAAGTGCCAGAAATTCCATGCTAATGCATTCTGCTTCAGTTTAACCACCACGACTAAGGAACACAATTTACCTGTTACCACACAGCTATTATTTCAGAATAAGCTGTAGAGGTCTCGTATCCTCAGTGTATTTCATGCATATTTTAATAAATCCATTCTCATAATTAAGATCACAAGGTATTAAACTATTCTTATAATAATCTCAGCTTATACTGTATAATATGTTACTATGTTGTTTTATATTCATGCCAACACTTATATCACCTATAGATGATTAAGATATGTTTGAATGAAGATATGGTAAATGTATTTCCTTTTGGATTTATATCAATATTCGGTTTTAAAAGATTTGGCTCTCTCATCGTTGTATGATTTTATCAGATCATTTCTTAAAAGGGTTGTTTTGAATATTTAATTTTCATCTCCTGCAATAGATAGGGTATTTTAAACCATCATGCAGGTGGCTTCTTTAAAATTTAACTTCTGTGTGTCCTGAAGCTCTAATGCTACCCTGGCTGAATTATTTTGAAATTTCAGTTTTATTCCCCATTATTTATATACAATTAGGATTGCACCAACAAATGAATGAGTTATATATTCATTGACAATGGGACCTGCTCCTGAAAGACTTGTGCTTTCATACCCAGAAAGGTGTAGAGTCTAACGATGAAGAAGGCTACTGAAATTCTGGTAGGAAAAGAATAGGAATAAGAATCTAATTTGTTTTCTGTAATTCTTTTATCTGACTTTTCCACAAGAAATGGTTGAAGGCAGGGGTTCTCAAATTTTTTTTTGCTAGGACCTTATTTGAAAATATTTCAGGATGTGACAACCCACCCAAAAATGACAACCGCCCCCATGCCATGCCACCCTTACCGGCACGTGTGGGGACTGGCAGCTCGCGACGCCCCCCATAATAACCTCACAGCCCCCTGAGGGGTCACAACCCCCCGTTTGAGAACCCTTGTTTTAAGCTGAGCCAGACGAACGATTCTGGGTCATCTGAGTGAGATTAAAATTCATACGTGTCACTTGCAAAACACAGAGTAAGTATGAAAAGAAATTGAGGAGATTTTAAAAAAAAAAGATACAAGAAAATTAGGATTGCAAAAAAGAATGAATATTTTTCTTTAAAAAATAGAGCAGAATATTTTTAAAATACACAGTTCAATTCTATAGAGAAGCTATTTGGGGCTGAATTCAATCCTGATGCAGGCAGGTGAAAATCCACGAATATCAGTGGAGGTTGGAGTTACACCTGTTTCCATCAGAATTGAATCTACCACTGTAGTTACTATTTTATATTTTTGAATGGAATCACTGGTGCAGGGTTGCATGTTCTAAAGATAATTTCTACCATTATTTTGCATGTTTTGCCAGGATTTGCCAAAACATATTTAAATAGTTCATTGGCAAAGGAAACTGAAATTAATTCACACTGGCCCCATTCAAATTATTCCATAAACAAAACAGATACAGTACTGCATGCACAGATCCATTGTAAACCATTGCTGAGGAAGTCCTTACCCACTCTTGATAATATCATAGGTTATTCTTGTAAAATCATTGGAATCAGGTGATGCAACACACGTGTCCAAAAACAACACCAGATTTGGATCAGAGCTGTGAATTGAAGCTTGAAGGAATAAATTCTGATTCAAGTCAACGTAGTATGGTGAGTCATACACTGGCCGTGAGAAGGATGGTGATTCATAAAATGAAATGTTCACATCATATCTGCTATACTGGGTTTCGCTGATCTCAGTAGCATCCTCAGCAACATACATTATTTCTATCCATGTGTTTTGGAGCATTTTGCAGTTGATATGTACGTGAAGATCTTTTTGCCTTTTGATTACATAATCAGAAGAGGTTGTTTTGATCAAGTTGGAATAGATGATAGTGTTGTTGTTTCCCTGTTTGACACATTAAATACAGAATTATCTCATGTAGTCACAGTTTTGCCTAAGGTCACTATTACAATTATGCTTAATAAACTTTTTATGCCCCTATAGAATAATATGCACTTAAAAAGTGTTGCTTCCACACTTCTGAAAAGAAATGCGACTTTGGTCATTTCTATTCACAAGACATTTTTAACAACTTTGTTGGCTTTATGAAAAGAAAGACACAGACCTACTTACACAGGCTGTTGAATATTTAACTTCCTACCTCTCGTCTTGTGCCACAGCCATTGTATGGTATGTTGAATATAACAAAGTCGGTGTAACATTTGGTCTACAGTAAGGGTCATTCAAGCTGACATTCCATGCCGTGTAGCCATGTGACTGGAGATAGGCTCTGTTAACAACTGCGTGCATGTATTCTGGCAAGCATAGAAGAGCTAGTGGGTGGATAAAACACATATTATTAGTGCATTTAGGCATACAATAGTAATGAAATGTTGCCACCTATAGCTATGATTCTATCTACTCTGTGTGTAGGTTGGGAGAGGGAAAGGGATTCATAAGCCAAGCCACTTTTTTACTCTCTTGTGTCTTAAATATTGAATTATGCACCAGGAACCTGTGGTTTAAGCTGTGGATTACTAGTATTATCAAACTTTGCAAATTATAACTTCTCTCTTTGTGATCAGAGAGAGTCATCAGTGGTAAGGATCATATGAATCCCAGTTGCCATAGTGGATCAAATCCCGGAGTCAAGTGAAAGTCCTATTGAAGTTGCTTGGAATTTTGCTTGAGTAAAACTAAGAACTGTATTACCAGGGCCATTATTAAGCAAATGAACTCAAGGCTTTCAGTACTTCTGGGAGAAAATGATCTAAAACACAATGGGAGGTGAAGACAAAGGGAACAGTACATTGAAAGGAATAGGAGTTTTGCCTGAATGAGTGCTTAAGGATCAGTTATTGAATGGCTATGAGAAGTGTTCAAGTTCACTTGTGGGCACCTCCGTAGCTGAAGACTTGGACATATTGCAGAGAATTCAGGGAAGAGCATCAAAAGTGGGAAAGGAAGTGGTGAGAATGATTCTAAATATGAATAATTCTAATACTAAACAAGTACCCGTAAAGTACTAAACAGGCATAGAGCTCATATTGATAACAACTAATGAGCTGGGGGAAGGACATTAAATTGACTCATGCTATATGAAGAAGGGGGATTGCAATGAGTTTTACCTGCATCAGGAGTAGGATGAGACCTGAAGAGAATGAGCAGTTGGGTAGCACAAGGGGCCATAAGTAAGAGTAAAGAGATGATATAAAAGTAAAAATACATTGAGGCTGAATATTAGAGAAAATGTTTAAAAATAATTAATGGGATTGATTTTGTTTAAATATAAAACTAACTATTGTATGAAAGTAGTAGGTCACTAATCACACAGTACGAAAGAGGACAGTGAATGGTTGCTATACTGAAGTGCATGAACAACATTAATCAATGGTTATTTAACAAATAAATCTGTAAATACGCTTGTCTGCTGAAAAGCAAAGTTCCGTGTTTAAATGAACTTACTAGTATTCTGGTCTGCAGGAATGGAGAAATATTCAGCACGAAACCCTCTGTTTGTGATACTCCCGTCACTGTGAAATCGAACTGTCATCAAGTTTGAGGATGATGTATATGTAAGATAGGAACCATAACAAATTTTCCCCAGTAATGGAGAGGTATAGAGCGGCCCATCATATATCTCAATATAATCATATTGGCATCCACCTCCTTCTGTCCTGGGGAATGAACACGAACATTTTGTAAACTATTTTGTAAACTCCTATTTCACGACTCAGCACAAAGCATCACCTAAAATCTCAGATTAAACCCTTCAGAGTGCAAGGTGTTAAGGGTAGAAATTATCTTCATTTTGCATTTTGTATGGTGCCAATTTGTATGGTACCAACCACTTTGATAGGATTGAAGAAGTAACAACGAATAATACTCCATTCATGCAATTTTAATTTTAGGTTTACTGGTCACTTACAATGGTTAATCTCTGTTCAGAAATGTCTTTGAAATGGAAAGGGGCCTCAATTTCAAAAATCCATGATTTGAAACCCATGAATTTCCCAGGAAATTAGTGCCTTACTTACGAGATATCTCTAAACGAAAGTGTTATACGGTAATTGCTCATTGCTTGTATTTCCCACACACAATCTACATTGTTTGGATAATTTCCAGGGTAGAATGGGCTATGAAATGTCCCAGAGGAATATTGAAGGACACCGCCACAAGAATAATCTGCTGCAGAATGAAATGGAGGAAGAAAAAAATACATACGAGTCATTTATATTTACTTTTGCATATATTTGTGTATCAGGGAGAGCCAAAACCTACTGAAGTTAAAGAAAGCCTCCCATTACTTCAATGGTGATTAGAAAAGGGCAACATTTTTAGTATGCGCGCGCGCACACACACACACACACACTTTTAGACTAATGTGCCAAAATCAAGAAAATGCCAATAAAATCATAAAACTAAATTAATATCACAATTGAATGGGAGAAGAGCATAGGGAGAAAGAATGGATGAAAAATTAGAAAGGGATAAGTAGGTCAGTGGATGGGGGAGAGAGATGGCTGGCTAATCATAACATCAGGGAACACAAAGCAGGCACCCATCTTGCAAATAGTACATAAATATATTTCTACCGAAGTGTGTAATTTACCCAGCTGATAAATAGCTGGCTTTCTGCATTTCATCTGATTACTGTAATACAAGCACTTACTTAAAAGAAGAGGAAGGAGAAAACAGAGTTAAAAAATACGAAGGTTACCTCTTCAGGACCCAATCCCATAAACATTAATTCATGGGAATCTCCATCACTGGAGTTAGTTAACAACGGATTAAACAAACATCTGTCAGGGATGGTTTAGATATTCTTAATCTTGCTTTAGTGCAGAGGGAATAGACTAAGATGGCCTCTCGAGGTCCATCCAGCCTTCCGTTTCCAATAATAACTCTCCTCTCCAGAATATTTCCATTTAAATCAATATGACTATTCAAATGAATACTCATGTTGATTCATTATTCTTGTTTTTATTTGTATTGCTGTAGCACCTAGGAGCCCCAGCTGTAGACCATGACTCCTTTGTGCTAGGTCTTGTACAAACACAGAACAATAGGAGTGTTTGCAGCACTAGTCCCATAGAAAGGAACCTTAAACTTTCTAATAACTGTTCCTTTTCTGGTACATGGCGTGACAATGGCTGGATTAGGGGGACCATTTATGATATTATTTGACATCAATATGTCAAAATTACAATAATTTATGAGATATGCCATGTCATTATACATTAGAAAGGTTATAATTTGCTAAGTATGATGATATTGTTTATGTTCATGTGTCATATGTATATACGCAGTTATGGATATGTTTGATGTATCTGTATTTCAACTTGTGCTGTTTCTGGGCAACACCCCAGACAGGATGGCTGCAGCACTAGCCTGCTTAATGGCCCATTAAGGAAACTCACAGGTACAATGGGCCCAGGGGGCAAAGCCAGGGATACACTTAATGAGTCACCAGGACTTACTTATGTGACCCTGGACTCCATCTTATTTCTGTAAGTTTCCAATAGCAGCATGGAAAAGGCCAAGGAACATAAAAGGCAGCTGCACCAAATTCATTTTGTCTTCAGTCTGTCTTCAGTCTTCACCTACCTCTGGATCACCTAATCTATAACTGAAGCTGTGAATCAAAGGACAGATTCATCCAGGTACTGGACGTACACCAGAGGGACTATACAAGACTACAAACTTCACAATACTACTGGGAACCTGATATATATGGACTTTCCAATCATTTGTATGTATGTGATTGCTTTAATCATTTAATATTTCTCTTACAGTTTGTTTCTTTCCTTTTATAATAAACCTTTAGTTTTAGTTACTAAAGGATTGGCTGTCAGCGTGGTATTCTGGGTAAGATCCAAACTTTTATTGATCTGGTACTGTGGCTGGCCCTTTGGGGATCAGGAGAACCTTTTTGGTAAAGATCATAGAGTTTGAAATAACTTATCTCTTCACAGGACCTAGTGGCTGATTGGGAGCCAGAGACTGAAATGCAGTAAAGGGGACTGTATATATTTTTGTTTTAGCTTCTTGATAACCCATGTGGGGAATCAGAAGCATTGTTTCTGGCTGGTTGGGAAGTCTGACTTCAGGGTCACCGACTAGTGCTGGGAGAATCTGCTCTCCTTTTGCAGCCTGCCCTGATCTTGGAATTTTCAGGTGGTCTACCCTAGGCACACAGAGGTCACACATAGTGCTTATACATTATATTAAAAGTAACAATATAATTACATTTAAATTAGATCTCACAGTATCATGAGAAGACATTTGGTAAAATGTTTGACTTTTTTCATTTGTTAGTTGGCTCCTGCAAGAAATTCATCCTAGGATGTATGAATTATGAATATCCCTTTTTCTAATGAAGGAAATTCATCCTAGGATGTATTTCTTTTGTTAGAAAAAGGAATATTCATAATTTGAGCTGGGCAAAAGATTTTTGGCAGACAATTCATTGTCATTATGAATAAGTCTCTGAAGTGCCACTGTAAATGACAATGAACAGTCATTTGGAGAGGGACAAAGTTTCAGAGCGACTCTGTAGGCTAGTGGTTAAGACATTAAATTAGGCTATAGGAGACTCAACAACCTGCTCAAATGACTATTTAATAATTTATACAAAATAGAACAGCTCCAATAGCACATACTGAGAAAGCTTCATACCAGAATATACAATAGCCCAATGGCGAGGGCATGCTCCTGAAACTTGTAAGACTCAAGTTCAAAACCCTTCTCCACATCAGACAGAGGGGAGAATTGAACCTCAGCCCAACTCTATTTATTATAGAAAAAAATCTATAGCAAGAAAAAAAATGTTCAGAGACTAATACACTTCTTTATATGTGTTTGTATACTACCCAGCACAATGGGGCCCAGTCCTATAAGTGCTGCTGTAATATAGTTATTAAACAATCATCATCATTTGGGCCTAAAATCTGGAGCATCAGAGAGACTTACAACTGGAAGAAATACTCTGTTGTACTTCTTTAAAATTTCTGATGAGCAAGTGAAAATGCTGGGTGGAGTTCTATTAATAAGTTCACTGACAGCAGCTTATCACTCTTATAGTACAGCTCTGCTCTGAAAAGTGACTCCATCCAGTTCCACAGCCTGAAAGAAAGAGACTGTATAGCCTGATGGTTGGGGGTACTCACCTACTGTGGGAGACTGAGGTTTAAATCTCTGCTCCAAAGAAAGCAGAGCATGGACTTGAAACTGGGTATCATAAGACCAGCCATAGCGGGTCAGACTTAGAGTCCTCCTCTCTTCTAACAGTGGCCAGTGCCAGATGCTTCAGAGGCAATGAACAGAACAGGACATATTTCAATTTATCCATCTCCTGTTGTCCAGTCGCAACTTCTGGCAGCCAAAGGTTTTGGGACACCCAGAGCATAAGGTTGCATTCCTGGCCATCTTGGCTAATAGCCATGCGTGGACCTATCCTCCATGAACTTATCTCTTTCTTTTTTGAACCCAGCTACACTTTTGCCTTTCACAACAACCCCTAGCAATGAGTTCCACAGGCTGACATTGTGTGAAGAAGTTTCATTGGG
>NW_027133600.1:0-9300 GCF_026122565.2 Emydura macquarii macquarii
GGCTCTTGTAATCCACGTGAAACAAATTCCTAATAAAATTTGAGTTGCTCTTTTGGAAGGCATATTTTCAAGTGTAGCAGCCAAAGTAACCAACTTTTCCTTTCAGTTGCAACACAAAGCATAGCTACTCAGCCAAGTTGGACAATTGCAGAATCTATCCTCCCATATGTGAAACCATTGGTTTATAAAAAGGTGGCAGAACTGGGACTTTAACATCAGTTATTCCATTCCCTATCAGTCTAAGAATTAACGTATTTGACTTATGTATTGGACTGGAGATAGGTTAACACAGTACTTATGTTAGAAAAGAGGAGCAAATTGATGCGGTGAATTATAGAGCAACTTCAATACCTGGAAAGATACTCGAACAAATTACTAAACAATTAATTTGTGAGCACCTAGAGGATAATGGGGTACTAAGCAGTGATTAATTTGTAATGCAGGAGATGCCGGGGCTAAGGTCCAGCAAGCCCAGCTCAAATTAAGCACTGGTTAGACAGAATGGTAAGCATGGATTTGTCAAGAGCAAATACCACCAAATCAACCTAATTTCATAGAATCAAAGAAGATGAGGGTTGGAAGGGACCTGAGGAGGTCATCTAGTCCAACCCCCTGCTCAAAGCAGGACCAACCCGGACTAAATCATCCCAGCCACGGCTTTGTCAAGCCACCCCTTAAAAACCTCTAAGGATGGAGATTCCACCACCTCCCTAGAGAACCCATTCCAGTGCTTCACCACCCTCCTTCACCACCCTCCTCCTTCACCACCTGAAAAAGATTTTCCTAATATCCAACCTAGACCTCCCTCACTTCAACCTGAGACTCTGGCTCTTTGTTCTGTCTTCTGCCACCCTGAGAACAGCTTAGCTCCATCCTCCCTGGAATCCCGTTTCAGGTAGTTGAAGGCTGCGATAAGATCCCCCCTCATTCTTCTCCTCTGCAGACTAAACAAACCCAGTTCCCTCAGCCTCTCCTCAGAAGTCATGTGTCTCAGGCCTCTAATCATTTTCGTTGCCCTCCGCTGGACTCTCTGCAATTTATTTACATACTTCCCATAGTGGGGGGCCCAAAACTGAACAAAATACTCCAAATGTGGCCTCACAGAGTGGAATAATCACATTGACAGAAGACATTGAGGCTTCTCTTATGTTAAAGTACATTACACCTTATTAATTTAACTTGGATATAGACACACTTTCCTCCAAACACAGCATTGGATTGGTTTGTAATAAAAGTAAATACGTTTATTAAACAAACAACTTTGTTAAGTGATACCAAGGAGAAGGAATACAGGCAAACAGGGGTACAAATAATCAAAAGTAAAATACATGTGCTGATATCTAAGATCGAATTTAATACGTTAGAGCCAGTGTACAAGATAGGTTCCTCTCCAATATGCCTTTCCCAGCAATGGCTAATTAGCATTCAGCCAGGATCCTCACAGGTTCCAAGGCGTTGATTTTCCTTGTCTCCTCTCTTCATTGTTCAGGAAATGTATTCTTCTGAAACACATCCCCCGATAAAGTCCCTTTTCCCTGCTGACTGTCTGGGATAACCTCCGTGCTGCCTTCTGCCCTGCTGGTGATTGGTACAATGCAAATGATTTCTTCCTGCAACCTTTGATACAAATGAATAGTTCATTGAATTTGGTCACACCTTTTCCTTTATTTGGAGAAAACTTGTTTATCGACTCACCCTGACATGCCGGTTTTCAACTTCTGTTAGTCAGACTTAAAAGCATAATATGAGTGAGTATCCATAATTCCACACGCAGCATTATCACATGCATTTCTTAATGATATTATTGACCAGCGTGTCATCAATTTTTGAACGATACCTCACAAGGCATATTTTGTACAAATATTATTGCAGTAGTGTGTGGGGTGTGAATACAGGGAGTGCACAATTGGTTGAAAGACCATATTCAAAGGGTAGTTTTCAAACTGGGAGGATAAGTCTAGTGGGGTCCCACTGGGTCCCATTGGAGAAGATGACCGATGGGTCCCATGTGTCCCTGTGTAGATGCTGTCCCAGTTCTGATTGGAGAAGATAGGTATTAATACAAGAATGGTCTGAAATTTTCCGGTGGGAAAGAAACTGGTTAAATGCGAGGTTACAACAGGTATCATTTCTATCCAGTGAAAGGTGAATTGTAATATTTTGGCAGGCAGTATCAGCACTTTCCTAAACCAGTCTCAGTTAACTTGGAGATTATTAGCCTTGGAGTTCTTACTACAGGTATTAATACAGTGGGAAAGAAACTAGTTTGAGTTACAACGGGTCAATGAAAAGTGAATTGTCAGGATTGACTAGTGGAGTTCTTTGTCTTGAGACCAATCATATTGACAGCTGTTATTAAAGAGCTTGGCAGAAAAAGTGGGAGTGTGCTAATAACATTTGCGAATGACACAAAATTGGGAAGTATGACCATCTTGGAGGAGGCCTGGAATATCATACAAGTAGATTGGATTACCTTGAAAGCTGGAGTAATAGAAACGGGGAAGAAAGAACCACTAGAATTTTTGCTATAAACTGTAGACCTACCAGTGGGAAGCAGCAGAATAGGAGAAAGACCTGGGTTTATTGGTCTATCACAGGATGACTATGACTCACCAATATGTAGCATCCATGAAAAAGGCTAATGACATCCTGGGATGCATCAGGCAAGGAATTTCAAGAAGTGATAGGGAAATGTTAGTACCATTATAAAAGGCATCTGGTCTCCCATGTTTAAGAAAATGTAATTCAAACTGGAACAGGTGCACAGAAGGACTACTAGGATGATTGGACAAAATGGAGAACCGACCTTATGAGAGGTGACTTAAGGATCTTGGCTTGTTAAGCCTAAGCAGATGAAGGCTGAAGGGAGATAGGACTGCCTTCCATAAATAGATCAGAGGGATAAACATCAAGGAAGGAAAGGAGTTATTTAAGTTAAATTAAGGGCCAGCATTTCCACTGTCCCTTTTCTGAAAGAACCCACCTCAGGTGTTTGGCCCCTTGCCCTGTCAGTCCCAGGGTGGCATCTCTTGACTCTTCCACTCATAGACCAGGACCTGGCTGCGCTGCCCCATCTATACCGCTGGCCTTTTTGACACAAGCAGCTAGTCAAAGCTTGGGGTCCTGTGGGCCAACCAGCAATGGAGACATCATCTGTCCATCCAGCTAGTGGAAGGGTTTGTAGAGACGGGGCATATCCAGCACCTCAGATCCCAAAGCTCCTCCCTTGAACTTTGAGGCTTTTGGGATCCCAGAGTGGATTAGCGTCTGGGCTTGGCCCATTTCTGCTTTTCTGTTGTGTGGACACTTTCCTCCGAAGGGGAATATTTCTGCTCTTGGCCTGAGTATGCCTAGACACTACATCCCAGCAAAGTGCCCATCGTGTTCCCCTTGGTGTGTCTAGCTCGCTGTGTCTGCCATGAGTTCTGGGTGAAGGTGGTTGGGAATTTGCCATTAGAACGATTTCCCTGTGTAAAATGCCTGTTTACAAAATCAGCATTTTCCAGGAGAAAGTTGTGATTTTCAGTGTTTAAGGTGATTGCCCCTGTGTCCAGTTCCAGCTGACTGGGCATAACCACAAGAGTTTCTCTGTGCTGTCCAGGATTTCTGTCTTGGAAGCTCAGTCCTTAAAGGCACAGTCCCCAGTAACACCCACCTCCACCCCCAAATTCAATTGAAAAAAAAAAAGGATTTTCCATCTGCAAATTTGTGGTGACGGCTCCCTGGTCTAAAAATGGCCAAATGATAAAATCTAAGAAACGGAAAACCAGCCAGGCTAACTATTACAACCTGGCCTGGGACCTGACTGTATCATCACCGGTCTGTTGTGGGAGGACCCATCACTGGTTTCAAGTGCTTCAAAGTGAGCTGGATCTGGGTAGACTCCAGCCCTTCTTGCTAGTTCCAGGATTCTAGGTCACACTCCCAAGCTGAGCCTTCTTGTCCAATTTCCTTCCTTTGGCCATAGGAGGCCACCGTCCATCTGCTCAAAACCCAGGTATGACTTCTACTTTAACCCCTTTCGGCACAATGTGGCAGGAAAACAAGGAACACAGGCTGAGTAAAAGAGTTCTTAATCACAGTCACTTAATTCTTAACGCCCACAAGACTTGGATACTATGTGCCCCCTCCCTTGACAATAATTCCATAGATATTACAGCACAGAGTTTAGGATTTCATGCCATCATATCCCAGTTACACAAGCAAACAATAAACCAAGCACCATCATGACCCAAGCAGAGTTTTATACACAGAAAAGGAGAAGACCCAGAGACCTCAGGAAGTCCACTACACTTCGATCTGGCTACTGATTTAATGTGGAAGAGGCTCAGTTGGCCTTGGGATGGTTGGCAGTACAAAAACCTAAGTTAGAAACATAGATAGATAAATAAATTACAATCTCATTTCCACTAATGTAAATCTACAGTAACTCCATTGATGTGAGTTTGTCTGCATTTTTGCCAGTGTAAATACCCTTTGCATGTAAAGAGATTGCAAAGCATGTTCTCACAGAGACATTAATGTCACTCTTTCATTTAAATACAAATCTACTACAGGACAGACCCAACAAAGGAAACAACAGAACATCACTGGCCATCTCATACAGCCCCCAGATAAAATCTCTCCAACACATCATTAAGGATCTACAACCTATCCTAGCAGATGATCCTTCACTCGCTCAAGCCGTGGGAGGCAGACCTATCCTTGCTTACAGGCAGCCCCCCAACCTGAAGAAAATACTCACCAGCAACTGTATACCGTACAAAAAGACCAGTCCAGGAACCTACCCCTGCAACAAACCCCGTTGTCAGCTCTGCCTGCACATCGACTCTAGTGACACCATCACAGGTCCTAACCACATCAGCCACACCATAAAGAGCTCATTCACCTGCACATCGACTAATGTAATATTTGCCATCATGTGCCAGCAATGCCCCTCTGCCATGTACATTGGCCAAACTGGACTGTCACTACACAAAAGACTAAATGGACACAAATCAGACATAAAAAATGGTAACATCCATAAACCAGTTGGAGAACACTTCAATCTCCCAGGACACTGTAGCTGACTTGAAAGCTGCCATACTTCTACAAAAAAAATTCAAAAACAGACTTCAGCGAGAAAGTGCAGAGCTGGAACTGATCTGCAAACTTGACACAATCAAACTGGGTCTGAATAGGGACTTGGAATGGTTCTCTCATTACAAGAAGTAATTGTCACTGTTCACACATTCTCACCTTCTAATCAACTGTTGTGAATAGGCCTCATCTACTCTAACTGAATGGCCTTTATTAGCACTTGCCCTCCCCATTGTTGCTTCTTACCCTTGGATGTATATATATACCTCCTATCTGTGATTTCCATTTCATGCATCTGATGAAGTGGGCTGCAGCCCACGACAGCTTATGCCTGCAGAAATTTGTTAGTCTTTAAGGTGCTACAGGACTATCGTTGTTTATACAAACACAGAATGAGATCACAGTCAAAGCCAAAAGATGGACCTTTAATTTTTAGTGGATAACCTCCACCCTGTCAGTTTCCGCAGGGAAGCTTTGATCTACTTGTTTTTCATGCTGTAGATGATGGGATTCATCATTGGAGTCAGCACGGAATAGAAAACAGCCATCACGAGATCCAGCCATGACGTCGTGCTGGAGAGGGGTTTCAGGTAGGCAAAGCTGCCAGTGCAAACTAGCAAGGAGAGCACCGTGAGGTGAGGCAGGCAGGTGGAGAAGGCTTTGTGCCGGCCCTGCTCAGAGGGGATTCTCAGCACTGTGCTGATGATCTGAACATATGACACAATTATAAAAACAAAGCAGCCTAAGTCTAAGCTTGCACTAAAGAGAAGGACCTCCGTTTCAGTGAGGTAGGAGTCAGAGCAGGTGAGCTTGAGTAGCTGGGGAATTTCACAGAAGAACTGATCCACCTTGTTGCCTCTACAAAAGGATACAGCAAATGTGTTCCTGGTGTGCAGGGCACCATAAAGAACACCGCTGGCCCAGGCCCCGGCTGCCATTTGGACACAAGCTCCCCTGTTCATCACTCTCTCGTAGTGCAGTGGCTGGCAGATGGCAATGTAGCGATCGTATGCCATGACAGTGAGAAGGAAAAAATCTGCTGCCACCAAGAAGATGAGGAAAAAGACTTGGGTGACACATCCAGCGTAAGAAATGGACCTGGTGTTCATGAGGGAATTGGCCATGGATTTGGGGACAGTGACAGAGATGGAGCCAATGTCTAGGATGGACAGATTGACCAGGAAGAAGTACATGGGGGTGTGAAGGAGGCGGTCGAGGGCTATGACTGTGATGATAAGAAGGTTCCACACCAGCGCTGCCAGGTAAAGCACTAGAAACACCACAAAGTGCAAAACCTGCAGCTCCCGCACCTCAGAGAATCCCAGGAGCAGGAACTCGGTCACGGTGGTTCTGTTGGACATTTTCTTCCTCAGCACATTGTGTCCTGCCTGCGGAGGGAAGGAGAAGGGCAACGGTGAGGATTAGAGTGACCGAGGGAACGACCCTGATTCCTCTCTCCATAATGACTGACGATGTGACTGTCCGAGCACAGCTCTGATCACATCCACTGAGCAGGGGCGGTGAGGGCTCCTCGCTGCAGAGAGTGAGACGACTAGTCCGGTGCGTTATCCCACTGATGTCAATCCGCACAAGTCTTTGAAGCTGGGTCAGTTCACACCTGTGAAGATTTGAGCCACGACCTGGCATCGCTCAGTTACTGCTAAGTTGTATAATTTCCTTTTGTGACTTTGTGTCTGTGCTGTGCGGGTCAGTGGCAATCAGGACACCTGGGTTCTGTCCTTGGCTCTGCCATTGACCTGCTGTATGACCTTCAGCCAGTCACTTCCCCTCCCTGGGACTCTCTTTCCCTCCCTCCCTTTCTCTGCCTGGTCTACTAGGACTCTGAGCTCTTTGGGGGACGGGCTGTGTCGTATTATGTGTATATTCTGTGCACCTAGTTACAATATTTGTGCTCAGCTGTCAGCAGTTATGGAGCCTGGTTATGGTGCTAGACAAAGAGGTTTCTAGTCCCAGTGACCTCCTCCCTGTCCAGCTAAGCTCCATGTCAGGATAGACAGATCTGGCTGCTGGGTGCCGCTCGGAAACTGGGTTCAAAGCTCCTAGTCCCTATAACACATATTCTGTGGGTATCGGCTTCGCCATTACTCAGTTTTACTTTCCTTTGAAACAGAAATCAAACAGCTGCAACCGAATCAATGGGTCTCCAGTTATGGTGTTATTAGCCAACATTAAAGTTTCCCCACCCTTGTTTGAAGTTTATGTCTGGTTGGAAATTTTCAGTTACATTCTGGTTGGTTGGTTACTTTTTTGGATGGAAAATTTGGGTTTACAGCAAAACAACATTTTTTCTCACCCTGTGTCTGTTTTCATTGAAAATCTTTTAAGCTGGAAAACTGAATACTCAACAAGCAATCCTGTTTGGTTTTCATCTTAAATGTACACTCTTCACCTGACAGTTTTCAGTTGCCTAAAGATGCAAAAAAAAATGGGTTTGGGGTTTCTGATGAAAAGTTGACATTTGCGTAAGGAGGAATTTTTGTTTCTTCTCTAGTTGTTTGAGTAACTTAACAGTGAAATCCTTACCGAGTGCTGACAGCAATTCTGATTTGTGTTCTTTAAATTTCCCTTGTATGCTAATCCCCACACATATATTTAATGGACATAGCACACTTACCGTACTGGCCTCTGTGGATTTTTCCCCAACAGGTGATGAATCCAGTCGTCCAGCTCCAGGATTCTTTGGTCATTATCTATCTAGATGCCAAGGACACAAGTGTGTAAGAGTCATCTCACCCCTCACTCTGAGCATGACCTGACAGAACTAGACTCAGCCCGGTTGCTCTCTACAGCTGAGCAGTGTGTAGCTGGCTTTGAGCGTCACTGGCATTAAAGGAGCGATGCTGCAGGAAGGGGATTTATCCATGTCTATTTCCTAAGGGCTTGTGGGACTCACTCCCGAGAGACCTGAACAGCTCAGAAGCAGAGGCCCAGAGGCAAAACTTCATAGACTCATCCATTGTAAAGTCAAAAGGGGCCGTTCTGCACTTCTGGTCTGACCCCCTGCCTAGCACAGGCCCTAGGATTTCCCCCAGGGTTGCCTGACTCCAGCCCAGCTTGTGTGCTTTCTGTGAGCCGGGATTACCAAGGGATTTGGGCACCTAAAGGTGAAGACAGGTATATACTGGGATTTCCCAAAGCTCCTAAATCTGCCAGGTAGCTAAATCCCATGGACATCCAATGGGAGTTAGGCACCTAACTTGCTTAGGTGTTACTGCAAATCCCACAAGACAACTATCAGCTTCTTTAGATGCCTAAATCCCTTTGTAATTCTGGCCCTGGGTCTCTCTTGGCATCTTCCAAGGCCTGGGCTTCTCCTGACTTTCAGAACTATGAAGGCTGGGATTTGCAAAGGAGCCTAAGGGAGAGTAAGGCATGCACGTCTTGGGGGCCTAACTCCCTTCGACTGCCTTGACAATCCCAGCCTACAACGATAACAAGGGCAGCCAGGCAGCAGGGGTTATAGAGAGGAAGTCAAGTCACCTGGAGCTCTTGTTATCTAAGCCCAGCTACGCAACTGAATTACCTCAGTTCTCCGTGCCTCAGTTGCCCCAGCTATAACCTGGGGGAGAAGGCTGGGCAGTGGAGGAATAATTCATAATGGATGGTGTAAATAAGGGCTTACGCTAAACTTAGTTTTATTTGAACTCTGCCTGGGGTCTCCTAGCCCCCTGTACAACAAGAGCAAGAGACTTGTGTCTGGCAAGTGTAAGTGGGAGTGGTTCCCCCTGGGATTTGTCTGTGGGTCTGGGAGCCCATGAGCGGGTGGCCCCTCACTCCCAGGCTGGGGTGGCCACATGGCAGGAGTGAGACTGCTGTTAGCGCAGCCCTGGTGGGGCAGAGAGATGGGGGCAGTCGGAAGCGCCTGTCATGTGATGAGGGAGCTCACGTCCCATTGACTCTCACCCCACAGGTGTTGGTTCCATTTCAGATTTTACTTTTTTCAAAAAAATTTTTTTTTTACTGTTTTTAAAAAGTTTTAAAGTGTATTTTATAAGCTTTGAAACTTTTTACAAATATATTATTTTAATTTAATTGACATTTCTTCTATGTTCTGGACCAGCCCCTCCCACCAGGCCCATGGCCACACCCCCCAACAACCAAACAGCCCCTCCATCCATACCTCTGGCCCCGTGCACTCTAGGCTGGCCCCTCCAGCCAGCCCCATCTCCACCTCCACCCCCTAGTCCGGCCAGACCAGCC
>NW_027133601.1:0-92676 GCF_026122565.2 Emydura macquarii macquarii
ACTAAATATGTGACTGATTTCCCTATACAAAAAACTTATGACTTATAGCATGAGGGAGGCACACGGTGAATCCTTTTAGGGAAGCAATGTAAGTTTGTCACTATAATTTTACAGATATTTCTAAACTGTCTTATGAACAGGAAAAACAGCTGACCTCCTAGCAGTTTTGGCAAAAAAGCAGCATCCTGAAAGGACAGTGTAAAGCTGGAGGGATCTGCAGACCCTACAGTCTGCACTCAGACAACTAAACCAAATATTCAGAAATGGAGGGGAGAATTCCATGTGCAAATACACAGCTGCAATTATGCAGAAACTTCTGAAATTAGGCATTCACCACATACACAGCTCGATACCTAACCAAGGCACTGTTCTCTGGGTAAACTGGCTCTGAACACTGTGGCAAGTGTGTCTTTCTTGTTGTACATCACCCAACACAACTGAGTGCCCACGTGTTCAGTTAGAGCCTGAATATGTGGCTTCTTACAGGACGATGCAAAGTTTTCTCCACTCTCTTGGAATTTTTCAGGGAATATTGATTAAGGAGAGTGTAACAGGGCTTGGGTGGCCAGCCAGGCTAGTGGTTAGATTGCCTGGCTCTCAGCCTCCAGATGGCTGAGTGGTCTCAGTCTTTAAGGCTTGGGGAGGGTGAAGGAGGACCCAGGCCCTCCCTATCCATTGGGTCCCAACCCAGGGCCTTGTGTATGTCAACCCCTGAACAGGGGGTTGGTGTCCCACCCAGCAGGGAGGGAGAATCCGCTGCCCTGGGCTACTTCCTACCAGTCCGTTCAGTCTGGGGCAGGGCCCCTCTAGTCCAATCTACCAGGAAGCTCGCACCCCACAGGATTTCCTCTTGGGTCCTGACAACGCCTTGCTGCAGTCCCAGGCTCCTTCCAGCAGGGCAGCCACAAGCTGGTGAGGTCAAGTCCCACAGTGTCTCTGGGGTTCACTCAGATAGTTACCTCCAGGGCTGGGGATTCCTCCGCTGTCTCCCTAGGCCATGAAACCGGTGCATGCTGGCAGGGCAGGGCTCTGTCCCTTCATTCAGTGAGACAGCAGGCTCCTGTCACTTCACCAGTCACCCCTAAACTAAGGCAGGCTCCCTCTTTGTATCCCCCCCTACAGCTCTGGTATTGGCTGCAGGTAGAACAGGGCAGGGCTAGCTGGGCTCAAAGTCTTTCTTTAACCCCTGCTTTGCTGGCTGGGAGTTTTCTCTGCTCTAACCAATTCTCCCCAGCCTATTAAAGGAAGAATTCAGATTTGCAATATGTCAATGTTTATTTAATTCACTTCATTCATTCATTCATTCAGACCTATAAAGTGCTTATTTGTTGCCTCATTACGATGTGTGAAACTGAAGCCCAGATTTCTGTCCCAAGACCCATTTAGCACAGAAGGAAGCCATGAAGAAGCTAGTTATATCTTCCTCAGTCTCAAGCTGTCCCAGGACTAGGGGCTGCTGTAATTTATGCTACCCGGATCTGATCCCTATGGAACAGTACATCAGTGTGAGAACAGTGGAGGGCAACTGCTGTACCCACAACACACCACCTCCTACCTTCGCCCTTCCCTGGTGGAGGATGGGACAGATGATATAGGAGCCAGCTATGCCAGCTTCCCCCCGCCAGGGAGGCAAAGAGTGACCAGTACAGGTGGAGAGAATCTGGCTGTGAGTGTTCATGCACCTGGGAGTTTAGCTACCATAGGGGTACCATGTAAATTAGGATGGGGGAAAATCCCTTCAGCCCCTTAGTTATTTGTACTGGCCTTCTCTGACTTTCTTTTCAGTGTTTCTACTTCTCTCTGGCATTCAGATGCTATCTCTTGTAGACACAGTGTCACTGGATCTGTATAGACAGCAGGGAATAAATGGGGGAAAACTCAGATGCTGATACTTTCCCAAGCTCCACCCATCACAAAGCTCCACCCACTGGCAAGGTCAGATATTATGGTGATGGGCAGATGCTGCTGTAATAGGCATGGCCTGAATATGTAGCAAGACTAGCATGAGATGAATTGGGGCTTTCATGGGAGTTTCAGGTGGCTGCACCTTCAAATTTTGGCACCACTGGTTCAAAGTGACCTGAGGTGCCAATGGGCGTGGTGATCACTCAGGCATTGCATAACACCAGCCGTTTCCTTATATACTAAGAAGAGAGGAACAAATGTTCTACAAGTGACAGATAGACAACAGGACATTGTGCTGTCTTCCCAGATCTGAGACAAGAGACGTTACTCTAAGACTGGATCAGCTTCTGAAGTCAACCATTGTTGATGGTTCATATTGGCACTAGGGACATTGCTTCATGAGATATCTCACAGATGTCAGATGACTTCAGGTAACTCAGAAGTGTGCTGCAGAATAATAATGTCCAAGTGATCTTCTCTGAGCTCCTTCCTGTCCCATGAATACAGGAAGACAGAAGGGAGAAGATTCTGGAAGTGAACTACTGAATATGTATGTGGTAAGGCAGAGGGTTTTGTTTTTTCTGGAAATTGATCCACCTTTTATGGGAAGATGGGGCTGTTTAGTTTGGGTGTCCTCCACCTGAGTAGAAGGGACACAAACTGCTCAGGGACAGGCTGGCTAGAATAGTCAGGAGAGCATCATGTTAACAACGAAAGGGTGATGAAAACAGAGACGATGTGAGCACTCATTCAGCACCAAATCATGGTGTTGAGAACAAAATTAATCAAGAAACTGAGAGATGTAAAGGGCGGGTCCTCAGCCAAGCTAACCTGTGGTGTGTGCTCTGTCTCCTTGCAGGCAGCGGATTTGGTAATATCTGTGTGTGTCATTGCCAAAGGGACTAGATGCTTCAGCGAGTCATCTCAGAGAGCTCAGGAATTGGGGTCCACTGAATGTTACCTTCCAGACACGGTTTAGACTGGCACAGGCTGGAGGAGTTTGTTGGAAAGTGGACAGAGTGGGGTGGCAGGGAGCTGACATACAGTTAAGCTCCAGCAGTGCTCTGTTTTTCTGAGGGAGAGGCGTTCTGGGTGCCCTGAGAAGAACGTCACAGAGGGGAATATAATTAATGCCAATCAACGTGGGTTTATGGAGCATAGATCCTGTCAAATAACTCGATCTCTTTTTTTGGGGGATGAAATTACAATTGGTTTGATAAAGGTAATTGTGTGGATGTAATAGACTTCCGTCAGGTGTTTGACTTGGTACACTACGACATTTTGATACAGAAACGAGAATGATACAAAATTAACATGGTACACACTAAATGCATTAAAAACTGGCTAACTGACAGGTTTCAAAATGTAGCTGAAAATGGGGACTCATCATTGAGTGGCTGTGATTCCAGTGGAGTCACACAGGGATTGCATCTCAGCCCTACACCATTTAGCATTTTTATCAATCACCTGGAAAAGAACATAAAATCATTACTGATAAAGTTTGCAGATAACACAAAGTTTCGGGCAGTGGTAAATAGTGAAGACAGGTCACTGATACAGAGTGCTCTGGATCGCTTGGTAAGTTGGGCAGAAGCAAACAATATGCATTTCAATCAGTGCTGAATTATCAAAGAAAGAGGTGGCAGAGCTCAAGTAGTGCGCGCTGCATGGAGGACACCATTTTTGCTGGTGTGACCTCGCATGCATGGTGCACAAAAGACACCAGAAGAGAAGAGGTGTCAGGGCTGTGACCCGACAAGCCCTGGCACAAATTAAGCCCTGGTTTTAATACAGCTAAATGTAAACGTGTACATCTAGGAACAGAGAATGTAGGCTGCACGTACAGGAAGGGGGATCTAACATGGGTAGCAGTGACTGAGAAGGATTTGGGGGTCATGGTGGATAATCAGCTGAACATGAATTTACAGAGTGATGCTGTTGCCTAAAGGGCTGATGTGATTCTTGGATGCATGCCTTTGTAAATGGACCTAGTGCCACTGCTGCTGGAATACTGTGTCCAGTTTTGGGGTCCACAATTCAAGAAGCATGCTGATAAATTGGAGAGGATTGTGGTGGATTCTCCATCACTGAGAATTTTAAAATAAAGATTGGATGTAATTTTAGGAGATTTGCTCTAGTTGAAATAGGCATTAATTCCAGGAAGTCCTATGGCCTGTGTTATCCAGGAGTTCAGACAAGATGATCACAAATGTTCCTTCTGGCCTTTGAATTTATGAATGTATGGATTTCTATAGCTATCTTGCCCAGGGCCCTATCCTTTTCCACTGAGTCAACGGGGATCCAGTCACAACACGCTGACTGGTCAGGCCACGCACTCAGCCACTTGCTAGTTGGCTGTCCCTGGGCCACTTCCTCCCACCCTGTCCCCGTGTACATGTAGGTATCAGCCTTCTTCTGGGTCGCAGGGGTACACTGCCAGTGGCAGGCCCAAAAGTCCCTCCCTGTCAACCGGCAGCAAGTCCAGGAACTCCTCTGCATCGTCAGCGGAGGGCAGCTCCTCCAGATCAGAGGGTCCCAGGGGTCCTGCGGTCCACAGGGTTCTGTCAGCTCCCAGGGTCCCCCAGCATCAGGCAGCTCTTCCAGGCCAGGGCCGGTCTCAGGGGGTATTTCCCACCCAAGACTCTCGGGTGGCTCGTTCCAGCTACTAGAGCCTGGAGGCCCCAGCCAATCACTAGGGCTCGGCGGTCCTGTCTAATCACTAGGGCCCGGTAGTCCAGGCAGCTTTTGGATGCTCCGCTCAGTTGGGCAGTTGTTCCAAACGGCCGCTGGGTCTGGGTCTTTGGGAAGACATGTCCACCTCCGGCAGCAGCTTCCTCCCTAGTGAGCTGCTTGGCCTGGCCTTTTATAGTTCCTGTTCCTGCCTTGGCTCCGCCCCTCTGTTCCCAGGCAGTTTGGCCTGTAGGGCCCGGCTCTGCCCAGCAGGGGCATCGCGACCCTTCCTCGGGCCCAGGCTCCGAGGAAGGCCACAGCGCCTTGCTACATAGCTCTTATTTACAATTGATTATTTACAGATTGTTCTGTTGGAAAAAGGACCCCTTTTCCTTCAGAATAGCACAAAAAAACCAAGAATTTCCTTCCTATAACACTTTCCATCTTTAACATTTCCACAACTTTCAATTGTTTAATTCCCTCCAAACTCTGTAGTGTTAACTTCTCACTCTTTTTCCTTAAGGAGTCCCAAAATGACACTTTCATCAGCCCAGACATCACCAATTCAAGTATTGTCCCAGGGATCTGAATCTCCAGTTCCTGCACTTACTCCTCCCCCTATTCCTGCCACTATGCTCCTCTGGGCTCCCAACATGTTTTTCAATCGCTTTATCTGTTGCCTGCAGGTTGTATGACTGCTGCTTGTCTGGACCCGATCCTACTTTTCCTTGCAGAACTGTCCCTTCCCATGTGCATGAGCCTTGTCCCACTACCCATTTAGCAAGGAGAGTGAGGTCCTCAACTAGCCCTCACCCCACCGGTCCCTTTTCTTCTCTTTCTCTCTGGTTGCTTTGGGATGGTCATTCTGCCAACTAGGTAGCAATCCTTTCTGACAGAAGGCACAAGTATTCTGCTATTATTACTGTGTTACGCTCCAGCAATTTGGTCCAAACTACCTTAGGGTGCCTGCATTCTCAACCAATCTGTTACGTGCACAATGTATGGCTCTCACTCCCTAACCATTCTCATGGGTACTCAGGGTGTAAGGGACCCAACTGTACCCCTCCATGGGCTCCTGGCACTCACCCACCCCCAGTGGCATTACTGGTCTGCCAGCGCCTTTTCCTAGTGAAAAAGCCTTACACGGTAATATCCTTCCTTTGCTAATTTATGACATTTCTCAAAACTGCTTTCCAGGCAGTTACAAATATTCAGTAGCAAAGTAAACTTTCCTGTGGCTTGGTAACCATATCTTCAAGGGCAGTGAAATACTTTCATTCAGGTAAAGCCAGCTGTGGCTTTAACACTTAACTTTCCAAACAAAAACATGCAAGAGAAAAAAGAAGAGGAAGGGGAGGGGATTGTGAAAAGAAAGACTAAATGGAAGAAAGGGGACGGTGGGGGAGAAAGAATGATATAAGAAGAAAGGAAAATCTAAGCCAAGAAAAAGTACAGACAGGAACAACAAATCTAGAAGTGAGGTTCCATGGGCCAGTACATCTGGGAACTCGTACCCCTAGGTCTACCCTGGCTCCAAGAGGAGAGTGGGGGCTGCCACCATACCTGCAGGAGTGAGACCAAGGGTGCCAGCTATCCTTGCTTGCCTTCCCAAGGCTGTGCTCGGGCTTAATGGGCCAACCAATTTCCCTGCTCCCCTCGCCTGGTCAGGGGAGAAGGGTCTGGGCTCCACCCACTTCTCTGTTCCTCCCTGAGAATCCCTCTTTGTGACTGAATTATTTACTATGGGGGCGGTGAAAGGGGGTCTCCACAGCTCTTCCAACGATCTT
Organism: Emydura macquarii macquarii; assembly: GCF_026122565.2. Taxonomy (NCBI): domain Eukaryota; kingdom Metazoa; phylum Chordata; order Testudines; family Chelidae; genus Emydura; species Emydura macquarii. Next base: position 6,363 of record NW_027133601.1, read on the forward strand.
GGTAGGGGACTCTCTGAAGACTGCCCAATAGGATACGGAAGGGGGGAGGGGGCTCATCAGGGGCCTTCCTCTCATAATTTCAGCAAGGAAGGTAAGATCAGGGTTTTCTTTTGACTTTTGAGCTCCTTCCAGCTACAATTCCCTCTGATCACTGCCACGACCCCCCTCTGCTCTCCCAACTGAGCCTTAAGGGCACAAACTTGCCTCCGGCATTCACCATCACCTGCCTGGGTTTTGCTTTGGGAATCTTTCAAAGGGGCTCTCCTGGCTGCTTCACTTTCTGTTGTCTGCTGTTTCACCTCAGAAACTTCCTTTTGCAGGCTGCCACTGACTCTTTTGCTGTCACCCACTTGTTTCTGCATTCCTACAATCTGTGCTGCTTGTGTCAGAGATGTGGCTCTGAGAGCATCACATTCTGCCTTCAGATTAATCACTTCCCTCTCCTTTTCAGCTCTGATTCTTTCTAATTCCTGCACCCCGTCTTCCAACTGATCTTCCTCCTGGTTCAGTGTTGTTACCATCCACAATCCCTGCCAGGTAATCCTTTTCATCACCCTAACAGTTGGGCCTCCCCTTTTCCTGGCACTAACCCAGACATCCCATTACTTTCGGAGCTGCAGGAAGGCACTGGATCCAATGAAGGCACCAGGCTTCCAGGGTCCGGTACTCTCATACTCCTGTAAAAAATCAGTCAAGCTGCTTTCCAACATCATTTCCAACTATCCTTCCTTTCCAGATATTTCCTTCCCTTTGGACACAGTTCCTCACTCGAGCAGGCATTCAGCCTCAGTTCTGAGTCCCAGTAACATAATTTATTCATAAATTGACTTGTGAAGTGCAGTGTGGACACTTGTAGGGCGTGACCCCATGCCGCCATCTTTACCTCCTTTTGCAATAGATAAACTACAAACTGTTTGTACCATCTGTCTCCTTCCTCTCCACCATCCTCACTGGGGTTTCCAATTTTGTTACCCAAGTTATTTCAACCCAAAGCTCTTGGTATCTTTACTCTGTGCAAGGTAGTGTCAGGAAGTAAATCAAATGGAGACACAGCCACCCAGCCGATAGATGGCTGGCATGAACAGTGCAACACAAGGATGCTCTCACTGAAAGCTATATTTTACTTAGTCTGAAGAACGTGCATACATCCGCAACAGGTTAGTAATACACTCCCAACCCTCAATAATTACTAAGGTTAAGATTTTGTCATGATTATTTTTAGTAAAAGTCATAGACAGGTCATGGGCAATACACAACAATTCCTAGAAGCACGTGACCGCTCTGTGACTTTTACTAAAATTAATGGTGGGGGGAGTGCTGACCAGGCATCACTCAAGCCTGAGGGATGACAGCCCTAGTTCCACTGCCAGAGGGGGAGGGTTTAGTCATCGCCATCAGCTGCAGCTTCGGGGTGTAGCCCACAAAGTTGAAGAGCCTCCTTCAGCCCCCAGAAGCTGAAGAGGATAATTTCACAGAGGTCTCTAGAGGGCACAGAATCCGTGATTTCTGTGACCTCCATGACAAAATCTTATCCTTTATCATTACTGAAGTTTGGGGAGGCTTTTGAGTGCTACAGCAGCAGCCTTCTGATTGGCCAGTCTTTCAGCTGCTGGTGGAGTCCCCAAACTGTGTCCAAAAAGAGATCCAACTAATTCAAACCTCAGCCCCTTATTTAGCCTGCTTAGTATTCAATGACACGTCAGTCAAAAAATGTGTTGGGCAAGCAGTTTCAAAAGATAATCAAGAGATTTCCTCCGATAACTAATTAGCCGGATGTGTTTGTGTAGTATCTGCATGCCATGAGGCCCTGAAAAACATCTCCCAGAGGGTAAATATAGATAAACTTCTTGTTTTTCTCCTTAAACACAGATCACAGCACACTCTCCAGAGATTTCATGAGAGAAAGGGGGCAGGGGAGGAGTGCAGAGTCAGATAAAGGTCGAGCAAAAGGCTCCCCTCCCCTCCTGACTTAATCATGCTACAGTTGCACAGGCTGGCAAAAAGGCCTACCGATTTTGGCTGCTGCTAGCAACAAGTATGATAATCAATACTAGAATCATAGAATATTAGAGTTGGAAGGGACCTCAGGAGATCAACTAGTCCAACCCCCTGCTCAAAGCAGGACTAACCTCAGCTAAATCATCCCAGCCAGGGCTTTGTCAAGCCTCAGCTTAAAAACCTCTGAAGATGGAGATTCCACCACCTCCCTAGGTAACCCATTCCAATGCTTCACCACCCTCCTATAGAGAAAAATATTTTCCTAATGTCCAACCTAGACCTCCCCCACTGCAACTTGAGACCATTGCTCCTAGTTCTGTCATCTGCCACCACCGAGAACAGCCTAGCCCCATCCTCCCTGGAACCCCCTTTCAGGTAGTTAAAGGCTGCTATCAAATCCCCCCCCCAATTCTTCTCTTTTGCAAACTAAACAAGCCCAGTTCCCTCAGCCTCTCCTCATAAGTCTTGTGCTCCAGCCCCCTCATCATTTTTGTTGCCTTCCTCTGGACTCTCTCCAACTTCTCCACATCCTTTTTTTAGTGGGGGGCCCAAAACTGGACACAATACCCCAAATGCAGCCTCACCATTGCTGAATAAAGGGGAATAATCACTTCCCTTGATCTGCTGGCAATGCTCCTACTAATGCAGCCCAATATGCTATTAGCCTTCTTGGCAACCAGGGCACACTGCTGACTCATATCCAGCTTCTTCTCCACTGTAATCCCCAGGTCCTTTTCTGCAGAACTGCTGCCTAGCTCGTCGGTCCCCAGTCTGTAGCTGTGCATGGGATTCTTCCGTCTTAAGTGCAGGACTCTGCACTTGTCCTTGTTGAACCTCATCAGATTTCTTTTAGTCCAATCCTCCAATTTGTCTAGGTCACTCTGTATCCTAACCCTACCTTCTAAGGTATCTATCACCCCGCCCCTAGCTTAGTGTCATCTGCAAACTTGCTGAGGGTGCAATCTACCCCGTCCTCCAGATCATTAATGAAGATGTTGAACAAAACCGGTCCCAGGACCGACCCCTGAGGGACTCCGCTTGTGACTGGCTGCCAGCTAGACATGGAGCTATTGATCACTACTCATTGAGCCTGATGATCTTGCCAGATCTCTATCCATTTTATAGTCCATTCATCCAACCCCATACTTTAACTTGCTGATAAGAATACTGTGGGAGACCGTATCAAAAGCTTTGCTAAAATCAAGGTATATCACGTCCACCGCTTTCCCCACAGCCACAGAGTCAGTCACCTCTTCATAGCAGGCAATCAGGTTGGTCAGGCATGACTTGCCCTTGGTGAATCCGTGTTGACTGTTTCTGATCACCTTCCTCTCTTCCAAGTGCCTTAAAATGGATTCCTTGAGGACCTGCTCCATGATTTTTCCAGGGATTGAGGTGAGGCTAACCGGTCTGTAGTTCCCTGGATCCTCTTTCTTCCCATTCTTGAAGATGGGCCCTATATTTGCCTTTTTCCAATCATCAGGGACCTCCCCCAATTGCCACGAAGCTTTCAAAGATAATAGCAAATGGCTCTGAAATCACATCAGCCAACTCCCTCAGCAGCCTCGGATGCATTTCATCTGGCCCCATGGACTTGTGCATGTTCAGCCTTTCTAAATAGTCCTTCAGCACTGCGGGATGTTCACCTCCTTCCCATTCTGTGCCACCCAGTGCAGTAGTCTGGAAGCTGACCTTGTCTGTGAAGACAGAGGCAAAAAAGGCATTGAGTACCTCAGCTTTCTCCACGTCCTCTGTCACTAGGTTGACTCCCCCTTTCTGTATGGGGTCCACTCTTTCCCTAATCTTCCTCTTGTTGGTAACATACCTGTAGAAACCCTTCTTGTTCCCCTTCACGTCCCTTGATATCTGCAACTCCAATTGTGCTTTGGCCTTCCTGATTTCATTCCTGCATGTTCGAGCAATATTTTTATAACCCTCCCTAGTTGTCTGACCAAGCTTCCACTTCTTGTAAGCTTCTTTTTTGTGTTTAAGTTCATCAAAGATTTCTTTGTTAAGCCAACCTGGGCGCCTACCATATTTGCTATTCTTTCTGCACATCGGGATGGTTTGTTCCTGTGCCCTCAATAAGGTCTCTTTAAAATACAGCCAGCTCTCTTGGACTCCTTTCCCTCTCATATTAGCCTCCCAGGTGACCCTGCCCATCAGCTCCCTGAGGGGGTCAAAGTCTGCTTTTCTGAAGTCCATGGTCTGTATTCTGCTGTTCTCCTTTCTTCCTTTTGTCAGGATCCTGAACTTGACCTTCTCATGGTCACTGCTGCCCAGATTACCACCACTTCTACTTCCCCTACCAGATCTTCCCTGTTTGTGATCAGCAGGTCAAGAGAAGCACGGACCCTAGTTGGTTGCTCCAGCACTTGCACCAGGAAGTTGTCCGCAACACTATCCAAAAACTTCCTGAATTGTCTGTGCTCTGCTGTATTGCTCTTCCAACAGATGTCAGGATGATTGAAGTCCCCCATGAGAACCAGGTCCTGTGAATTGGAAACTTTCCCTTGTTGGCTGAAGAAAGCCTCATCTATCTCATCCTCCTGGTCTGGTGGTCTGTAACAGACACCCACCATGACATCACGCTTATTGTTCTTGCTTCTAAGTTTAATCCAGGGACTCTCAATTCGCTTATCTCCAGTTTCATAATATTACACGATCAGTATTGATTCCTGGCCCTTTACTGGTCCATCTCCCTGTACACACCAGGTCATAAAGCTTGAGAATGCTCCTGAGGTTATTGATGGGTTTTGCAGACATGGGGTTCCCATGTTTGGGCAATTGATGGGACCCATGTGCCTCGTATTTGCCTCCTGCACCAGTTATCAGAGTTTATAAACAGAAAGGTGTATTTCTCCTTGATACTCCAAGGGCTGATGGATCATTGTGGTTGATCACTGGTGGATCACTGTGGCAGGTTCCCAAACATCTTTGCAGGGTGGTATAGAAAGGTCCATGATGCTATAATCTTTCAGACCTCATGTCTGTTGTCTTAATGAACAATGGAGAATTTGCCACCCTGAGGATCACTATGGACATTAATGGTGAGGAGATTACTCCAGCCATTCTGGGAGATCCAGCTTATCCTCGGGTTCTTTGGCTGATGAAGTCCTCTGCAGGGCAGTTGGATAGAAGAAAGAAACTGTTTAACTATTATCTGAGCAGTTGCAGGTTGCACAGTGGGCTGTGTTTTTGGCCGTTTGAAAGCCAGGTAGTGTTGTCTCATGACAAAGTTTGAGGCTTTGCTGCACAATCTGCCTCCGATTAAATCTGCATGCTGTGTTTTGCACAACATCTATGAGAGAAAGGGAGAGTCCCTTCATGATGGCTGGGACGCAGAAGTGCAGAGTCTTGCTCGGCGTATGCCCTTCAGCATAACACAGGTCACAGAACTTTTCTGAATTAGTTCCTGTTTGAACTACAGCAGATTTTAGAAAAAAACATCCCATCTTGATTTAAAAATTGCCAAAGACGTGGAATCAACCACGACCCTTGGCAAATTGTTCCAATGGAGAATTAACCTCATTGTTAAAAAATTGTGCCTTTTTTCCAGTATAAATGTGTCTAACTTTAACTTTCAGCCATTGGATCATGTAATACATCTCTCTGATAGATTGAAAAGCCTATTATAAAATTCTTGCTCCCTGTGTAGGTACTTATAGACTGTGATCAAGTCATCCCTTCACCTTCCCTTTGTTAAACGAAATAGATTGTGTTCCTTGAGTCTATCGCTATAAGGCATATTCTTCAGTTATTTAATTGTTCTCATGGCTCTCCAATTTATCAACATCCTTTTTGAATTGTGATACCAGAACTGAATGGAGTATTCCACGTGTAGTTACACCAGTGTCAAACACAGAGGTAATGTAATCTCCCTACTCCTACTTGAGATTCCTCTATTTATACATCCATATAAAAATGTGCATGTTATTTCCAGTATGAATATGTTTAACTTCAGCTTCCAGCAACTGGATCTTGTAATGTCTTTTTCTGCTAGATTATAAAGCCCTCTACTATCAGAAATCTGGTGTATGTACTTATAGATCAGGTCACCTCTTAACTTTCTTTTAGATTAAATAGATTAAACTTCTCAAGTCTCACATTCTAAGGCAGGTTTTCCAGACTTCAAAATCATCATTGCAGCTGTTTTCTGCACACTTCACGATTTGCCAGCATCATTTTTGAAGTGTGAACTCCAGAACAGGACAAAGTATCCAGTAATGGTCCCACTAATATTGTATACAGAGGTAATTCCACTCCCTACTCCTATTTGATATTCCCCTGCTTATACTTCCAAGCATTATGTTAGCCTTTTTTGCTATCAGACTGAATATGAACTCTAAACACCACCCTGGGAGTTCATATTTAGTACAGTACCTACCACGATCCTTTACCCTTTTTAGACTCATTGCTTTCTAGGATGCTGTCCCCTGTTCTGTTTGTGTGATCTACCTTTTTTGTTCCAAAATGTATGACTTATTGCTTTTGGCTGTATTAAAATGAACCCAGTTTATCAAGAAATCTAGATGATGATATAATTGACTTCTTCTTATTTTTATTAACCACTCTACCAAACTTCAATTTATATTTATATTTCCTTCCAGATCACTGATAAAGATATTGAATAGCATTGCTCCAAGAACAGATATTGGGCCCCACTAGAAACACCCTCACTCAATTTACAATTACTTTCTGAGATCTTAGTTCTGGGAGGGCATTACATGAATTGTGGGTGGTTTGGGAAAAAGCACAGAGACATGCATTGGAGAAACAGAAAAAATCTAGCTGGGGGTTAGATGTAAACTGGGGATAATGTGATAAGAAACAAAATCAGATGAATAGTCATTAGCGATGCTGTCGATGGATCTGAAGGTCATGAGAAGAAGTTGGAACTTTATATTTTGGAGGACAGAGCTGGTCTCTCTGACATCTCCTCATGGATGCCTAGCTGTCTGCTCAAGGTCAACAAGTCTAAAAAACATCTCTTAATCTCCCTATCCAAACCATCCATCCTCCCTACTTTCCTGATCACTGCGGACAATACAACCATCCCGCCTCTCCCTCAGGCCTGTAACCTGGTTGTCATTTTTGACTCTCTAGGTTCTGACATCCAGGCTATGTCTAAATCTTGCCAGTTCTTTCTGCGTTACTTTGTTAAGTCACAGCCATTCCAGTCCAGCCACACAGCTAACATTCTCATGCAGGTTCTCCTCACCTTGCATCTCAATTACTGCGACATCCTTTTCTCTGGCCTTGTCAAATGCAGTCATGCTCTGCTCACACCCATCCGGAATGCTGCTTCAAAGATCGTTTTCCTAGCCCATCACTTTGACTATCTCCACCCCTCTCTCTGCATCCTTGCACTGGCTCCCCCTTCTTCATCACATCAAGTATAAGCAGCTAGTCTTCATTTTCAAGGCCCTTCCCAGTCAATCCTTACCCAGCCTATCTTCTCTCATTTGCTATCGAGCTGTCAATACTTGCTTCCGATTGACCCACGATGCTGGCCTCCACTGACTATTTGTTATATTTTCAAACAAGCCCCTTCGTGCTTTCTCCTATTCTTTGCCTCTGCAAAACTACCTCATTATCCTACTTCAAATCCTGCTTAAAACTCTCCTTTGCTGTGATGCCTACCGAAAACTTCACAACAGGTAGGCTGCCTGTCGTGGTGACCCATATCGTCTCATTGTTTCTTGTACTCCCCAATCAGTCTGTCTATGTCCATCTATTGTCCTTGTCTTATACTTAGAATGTCTGATCTTTGGGGACTTTCTTTTCATTCTGTTTTCAGTGCCTAGAACACAGGGGTCCTGGTCCATGACTGGGGCTCCTACGTACTAAAGTAACACCAATAAATAAATAATAAACATTGGAATTGGTTCATGGAAAATCCCTTATCAGAGAGACTTCTGTTTATGTAACTGGGTCATCCAACCAGGGAACAAGCCAATACCATGGGCCAGATTTTTAAATGTATTTAAGCATCTAAAGATACAGTCTGGTGGCTACTGGGATTTCAAAAGCACACAGGTGCCTAACTGCCATTGACTTATATGGGAGTTAGGCACTTAGTCACTTTTGAAAGATGTAGGACATGCCTAAGTACTTTTAAACATCTGGCCTATCTGAGTACTCACAAAGCACAACCAGGGAGCATTTGAACAATCAGTTTGATAGCAATCCATAGACAAGAATTTGCTGACACAATTATTATTGTGGTTCATTATTTCTATTGTAGTGGCACTCAGAAGGCGAATAATAAATAAGCTAGTGAAAACCACTACCTACTCACCTCTAACTCATGAACAGAAGAGGTCTCAGTTGTAAGAGAAATTGCTTGCAATGAATAGTTTGGTGCTATATCTATAACTATATCTCCTGCGGAGTGTGCTTGTCCTGGGCTGCTGTTCACATCTTGAACACTGGGGATCAGCTTCACTCTGCAGGATTATGTGAGTTGCTGCTCTGCACAAACACAGTTCCTGGGAAAGGTTCTAGGGGTTGTCTCTCTGGTGAAAATGATTGTTCTGATCCATTACAGCTTGCACATGCTTTATGTTTCTTTCTTCACTCTTGAACTGTGTCTCAGATACTCAAAAGCTGCCGCATAAAGACAAGAAACCATACAGACTGCTGTGACTGTTCTACTAAAACAGCAGCTTCCTGGCAGGACAGTGCAGAAGATGGAGGGAGCTGCAGACACTGGAGGAAGACTAAACAATTGTTCTGTGAACCGAGACAGCAGCCCAGAGGTAACAAATTTACTTTAAGTTTGATTAGCATGTTTGAAATGAGTTTGTGTGGCCCGTGGGTGAAGTGCCAGTTAGAGGGAAAGCAGATTTTAGGACAAATCCTTTTTATATTAGAGGGACCAAGTTCTGCTTTCACTAACGCAGCTCTAGAGGTTGTGTTATGGAGAAGCTGGTGGTGATTCTATAATTAAGACTATGTTACAGATTTCAGTTGGACAGTGAAAGCAAGTAAACATACCTGGTCATTCTGTGGTGTTCAGAGAAAAAGGAAAAACTGCAGCTTATAGTGGAGGAAAAGGTTGAATTTGCAGTGTGCTCAGAATGGAGTTAAGAGGTCATCGTTTTTTATAAGAAGGACTTACATCTACTCACTTGCCAAATTTAGCAAGCCAGTGTCTAGCCTTTTTTAAGATTTCCCTGATATCAAAATTACTTTGTAAAAATAGATGAGATTTGTCTCACTAGTTAATGAAAACATATGGTTGGGAAGCACATGTGTTTTATCTGTATCACTTACTCTGTTTTTGAGGGGAAAAAATGATGGTTTCCCACCCGATAACTGTAAATAAGTGCACCAAGCTGAACCCACTGCATTTAAGTGACAATGTTACAGTTCCACTGGTGAGAAGAACTCTGCGAAAGAGCGACGGGGTGGGGGACTATGTTGGAGATGTCCATTACTTTTTATTATCTGCTGGAGACTGAAGTGAAAGCTTTATAGAAGTGTTGGACTGTGTTATTAACAATGTTGTAGGCCATATGAAGGAGGCAAAGAATGCAGGAGACTTTTCCTTCAACTTTTATTCTTGCTTTCTAGGTTTTGTGTATGTCGAGTGTATTCTGATGTAATATTAATTGTCACTAAATGTAGTTCTTGTTTGTGATTAATGTCTGTAACTCCATTTCTAGTGGTGTAACTGAGAGCAGAATTTGGCTATATCTATATGGTAACATTAAAATCTGTTTTCAGTGGGAAGATGGAACACACAGGAAAGTATCCTTAGAAGTGTGTTTTAATAATCAGATGGGATTTGCCAACATTCACAATAAAGCTGTGGTTGGGCCATTCAAAGTTCACTCATCGTTCAGTTTATCCGATTACTGTAAAAGAAATCCCTGCATTTCTGTGATTGATTAGTTCAAGCCTAAATTCGGAAGAAATCACAAGTATTAAGGAGGTTTAATGAGCTGAAGAATCACATCTCAGTATCACAATCAAAATTTAACTTACATCCATTGACATGAAAGCAGCTCTCTAAAGACTAGTTTCTGGACAGAATATAATCTCCCACTTTGTACAGCCCACGTAAGTGCCTTTCAGACAGAATTGTTGCCCCTGAGGTCAGGGGACCACAGGGCTGCTGCTGCTGTGATGTCCCAGAAAAGGGGGGGAAGGGAAAAGGGTAGACAGAGCTATTGCTCTGCCCCACACTTTTCTCCCCTCCCCCACCTCTATGCTGATACTCTGGTCCTCCCTATTCTCTCGTCTATTGCTGACTTAACCCGCTTGTCACATCTTATCTCAAAATTATTCTGTGAGCTCTTCAAGGCAGGGATTGCATTTTACTATATATGTGTGCACAACACCTAGCGTAACGGGGCCAGCAGCCTTGGCTGCGGCCACTAGTTGCTACTCTAATTTGGTCACGTCTCCCTGAGGGCTGCTAGAACCCTCAGCTCTTTGATCAGCCTCAGTGTTTGAAATGTCTTTGTGATTAATCCCACATGGAGCTACCCAGGGAGTCATAGAATCATAGAATATTAGAGTTGGAAGGGACCTCAGAGATCATCTAGTCCAACCCCCTGCTCAAAGCAGGACTAACCTCAGCTATATCATCCCAGCCAGGGCTTTGTCAAGCCACAGCTTAAAAACTTCTAAAGATGGAGATTCCACCACCTCTCTAGGCAACCTATTCCAGTGCTTCACCACCCTCCTAGTGAAAAACTTTTTCCTAATGTCCAACCTAGACCTCCCCAACTGCAACTTGAGACCACTGCTCGTAGCTCTGTCATCTATTATTATTGAGAACAGCCTGTGACATAAGCAATACTTTGCTTGAAGCAGGGTGTTTGGGTCACTCTGTACCCCTGGTCTCAGACTCCCAGAGGGGATCAAGTGCAGGGGTCCAAACTCAGTCAGGCCTGCAGGGTCAGAATGGTTCTGCAGCCCAGGGCTCAGCCTGAGAGGGGCAGAACGATGGGCTTCCACCCTGGGAACGGTGCAGGCACCTGGCCTGAGAGCTGAGGGGTGCACTCAGAGAGACCAGGAAAGGGACAGAGGTGCGGCTAGCCCTGAACCGTGACAGTGAGAACCTTGCTCAAGGTGTCCACAGATCTTGCTTCTTTCAACTGCCCCGGTGACCAGAGATTTTGGATTGGAAGGAGAGGGAGGGGGACAGGGACAGTGTTTTGCTTCCTTGTGCACTGATCCAAGCATGTGGATTCACCAGCCAGCAAAAGCCACTCCTTGGGGTTGGGGCATGAGTGCAAATCCATGGCAGCTATATCATCAGAGCAACCTGCGGAATCCAGCAAAACAGCCCTGCAAACTGTTTGTGCTGGGGCTGTGAGCAGGGAATAAGATTTGACTAATCTCTGTACACATCCTTGCTGCATACAGTCCGTGACCTTGCTCTGCCTCGTGTCCTGCCCAGACAGCAAGCACAGGAGCTGCTGCCTCTCTCTATGTGCAAGGGTCCCTTGTGTCCTAGGCTGCTGGGGACATCAACAGACACACATTAGCTGTGGATGTCTGGTCAGTGTCCCCCCACACATACCTGTATTAAACATTTAAACCCACATCCAGTCCTAACCTTTTTGTCCCCCTGTGTCCCATGTAACAGACCTCTGTGTCTTTGTGTCTCCTGCCCTCTGTGGAGAGGAGGCCAGTGTTTGTTCTGAGGGAGAGCCCCGATTCAGGGGTCCCACTTCTATCGCAGAGGCCAGGTAGGATAATGCACTGATGATAATGCATCATTACATCTGTACAATATCTGAAAGGTGAAGTTTATGTTTTAATGCAAATTAGCTTCTTAAATTATTTGCATGAAATGTCATCTGGGGCTGTACAAAACTTGGCAGTTCTGCTGAGACTTCAGGAGGAACTTTGTGGGCAGCAGTTTCTGAAGTGCAGCTGGGGGAGAGTCAAGAAAAAGTTTAATTTTCTGCCATGACCATTTCCACAATTGTATAGACGTGTTGTCATAAAAGAGGCATTAGAAGATTATCCTATGCCTGAATGCCTGTGTTCTGAACTTCCATATTAAACTCCTTGTAAACGGGTCTGTGTTTTTTCTACAGACGTCTCACCTTAATATGGAAGAAAATAATCTGGCAGGAGATGAACTTTCCCATGGTAAGATAATGACATCACAGGCCTTGTTATGCCCCCTTTGCTGCCTTTATGCTCTACTCAGGTTTCCCTCTAGTGGAAATGAAAGTTCCCTAAAGGATAGGATTCAACTTACAGTTCAGCAATATCTTTATCCACCTGAACTACTGGACTGGCTCTGGAACAGATGAACACCTCCTCCCCTCCTTGGTAGCAATAGATTGTCCTGAGTGCTGAGGTGAGCTCCTCAAACAGGAGAGAGAAATCCAGGTTTCTCAAACTACCAGATGTTCTGTTTTTCTGACCTAATGGAAGATTTTTTAAAAAATCATTTTTATTTTGGATGGCTCTGGAATTATTATTGGTTAGAAAAGTAATAGACTGATGATAGTGCTGAGTAAGCCAGGTATATGGTAGAAAGTCTTTGTGCAAGCTTTGCTGCTCTGCCAATGTACTTCAGTCCTGATGTGCAATATCTCCATTATTCCAGTTCTTCCCTCCTACTCCATGGCTCTGTCAAATGCACATCATGGCTGCAGCGCCCCACACTGTTCCATTGTTAGGATTCCCATGCAGTTCTGCCAGTTCACCTTACCTTTCACCTGCACAGACAGGTTGCAGGGATGTCAGGCATAGAGGGGATTGCAATAATCAAGATGCAGTATGACCAAGGCTTGGACAAGGGTTTTGGCAATGTAGCCGCAGAGGAAAGGTTAGATCTTGAAGATGCAGTGCATCAAGAAACAGCAAAATCTATATATATCTGGTAAGTGTGGGTCAAAAGAGAAGGGGGGGGGGGAGTCAAAGATGAAGCCAAATGTATAGGTTTGAGTAACAGAAGTTTCTGAGGAAAGATCAGGAGCATTCTGTTGGCCATATAACATTTCAGCTGATGGCCAGACATCCACAAAGAGATGTCAGAAAGACACATTGAGATATGTTGCCTTATCTATTGATTGTATGCTAATTCTATTGATTACTTATTTTTCTATGACCAAATAGTTCTGTTCAGTTGGAGTCAGTTTTTTGCTTACAAGAGCAATCGGGTTTTTTTGCTGTGTTCCCCTGTCTGCATCAACACAGCACCCAGTCCGGTATCTGAGGCATCTGTGCACAGTTCAAACATTTTGTCAAAGACAGGGTGAGCTAGGATAGGCCCTTCAGATAAGATTTTTTTCACCTTATCAAATGCCGCCTGGTATGTCTCTGTCCAGTCAGCTCTGTTTGGCTTATTCTTTTTACATAGATCTGTGATTGGAGATACAATATTACTGAATCTACACACAAACCTTCTGTAATAATTAGCCAGACCTATGAACTATTGAACCTGCTTCTTAATTCAGGGTGCAGGCCATTTCACAATAGCTTCCGTTTTCAAAGGGTATGGGGAGATTTGCCCCCCTCTCACCCAGTGTCCCAAGTATCCTATAACAATAATGATCAGTACATCATGAGCATTCCAAAGACATCTCACCTGACATACTTTGCATTAGACAATACACAATTACACTATAAAGGTGAACATGGGGGTGCAGGGTGCCACCCTCCCTTCCCCCTGATCATACTGGCAATGATCCTGGGTGTTTTTCACGTTCCTCTGCAGCGTGTGGGGGTGGGTCACTTTCCAGGGATTATCTGGATATATCTCACTGAGTCATTTCCCTGCCATTGCAGGGGCCTTGGGCATTGATGCACCTTGGTCCTTCCTATTCTCTGGCTGTGACACATAATAGTTTAGTCTCCTGTGGGCTGCAATACCTTGCTTTCGTTTCAGTGGTTGGGTTTAGTGTGTGAATATTGGGTGGTGTCGGTTGCCTGTGATGTACAGGAGGTCACACTAGATCATCTAATGATCCCGACTGGCCTTACAATCTTTGACTCTGTGATGTTAGAGTGAATTTGTAATGGAAGAAGTCTGCGTGATTGCACGACAACTGCCAGATGCTCAGCAACATGGCAGCAGGAGCAGAGAAGGCCAATGTAAGGAGTCAGCCAGGGCTGGGGTTTGACCAGGCAGACATAATATGTGGGAGGGGCAAAAGAGTTGAGCGTGATGTTTTTTAAAAAACTAACCAGTGTTGATGTCTGTCCCTTTCCTTTTGTATTTCTATATTCCACTCAGAGTTGTAAGCCAAATGGGAGTTCAGTTAAACAAATGTTAGGCCCTGTTGTCTGTTGGGTTTAGATGAGGTTCCTGTCTGATTCTCTAATTGACATCACCTCCAGCTCCCCAGTCATCATCCTGTTTTAACATCTGTGGGGTAAGATCATCTGTCTGCCCAAAAGAGGATGCCAGGTTCAACCTGATATAGCACCTCTACACCCACACACCCACTGCTGACTGTGATAGGGCATCTTTCTTTTCCTTTCCCTCTTCTCCTGTCTCGTCTCTGCCTGTGTTTGTTTGTCTGTCAGTGTTTGGTTGAGGAAATGAATGTAAAAAAAAATCACAGCTTTGTATACGATAGACAACGTTTTGGTTACAACCTCTTCAATTGTATCATATAAAATTGCCATAATGATCTTAATATCACTATCATACTTTCAGAAGGGTTAAAGAGACCATGCTAGTTTTGTAAGTTACATTTTCCTTGTAGCATGTACTTGAAAGATTATAACATAAAGATAAATTAGAAGGTAAATCCGAGACTCCCCCATAGACTATAACTCTACCTGCTAACTCATGTGAAAACTATAAACTGTCTTGTCTTCACTGGGAGTTTACCTCACGTTAGATAAGAACATACCTTTTTCCTAATGAAGATGCACCTTGCAGGCAAACATTTAAATTTGTTTTTAATTTTTTTTAACAAAGGATACGAACCTCCCCACCCTCTGCCTGCACAACATCCATCACAAACATCCATCTCAATCAGCACGTACATTATTGTATAGATAAATCACACACATGTTGAAACTACAAAACCAGGTTCTTAGTCGTGGTTGTTAACTAATGCATGAAAAAGAGAACTACATATATTAGTTCTTTTAATTGTCCCAAACTCCTAAGAAAATGCTCTTGAAGAGTCAGTTTGCTTCCTTCTGAAATCTTCAGGGCAGTGGAGTCAGTGATCCCCAGCTTACAGCTCCCCATTGTAACACGGATACCTGTTTTAAGCTTTTTTGCATTAAACACAGAGAAAGGATGTTATTTACATTCTGGAGCACTGGTAAGAAGGCTGCACGGGTTTTGCAGGATCACCTTCCTCCCTCTCGCTCTTTATACAAAGGTGAGGTAGGGGAATATAATGGGGAGAACAGCAGATCCATTTTTGTGGAAAAGTTAAGGCATATACACTATTTAACTAAAAACACTTCACCATTTTTGCAATTCCCACTATGTTTCAGAAAATGATATAAGTGTGTGTGTACATAAAGCACATATGAACACCAATTGTAATCAGCACAAGTACCCAGAAATAGCTGCACAGAAAGTTAGACATACACATGCAAAGGAACACAAATACTCATTTTCAGGCACCCACATGTACTGCCTACACTCATTCACACTTGGCTGCTATGACTTTGCATAAACTCTCTGCTAGAGCTACTCAAAACTCTGAATTTCCATTTTGTAGGACATTACAAAATTTATTTTCATTCCAAATTGAAAAAAAATTCATTTAGAATTTTATCTTAGTTTGTGGATTTTTTTTCATTTTTATATCTTTCTTTTTATGTCTTTATTGTTTTTACATTATTTTGTGACTTCAGCAAGTCATGCACACAGAATCATTTTTTTTTCGTTATAACATAAACAGGAGACACTTTGATCCGGAAAGAAGATAAGATGGTTCAATTAGTAATAAGTAACAGCTGTCCTTACTTATTTTAAAAATAAGATAGAATAAAAATAATAGAATATTTCAACTCTTATGTTATGACATGTCAGTAATAGTAATGCATATTAAACAGTTCTTTAGGGGTTAAAATATTTCTATTTTACAAACAGAAACCCTAAATAATCTCTACTCTATTAATGGTGCAATCATGTGTAAATTCTGTCATATTTGTTCCCAACAGCCCAAGGCAATGGTGACCAATACCTTGGAAAACCTGAACTGACAATCATTCTTGTAGGTAAAACTGGAGCTGGAAAAAGTGCAACAGGGAACGCCATCCTGGGCCAGCAAGTGTTTGACTCCAAACTCACTGGGAAGACAGTAACTAAGAAATGTGTTAAAGAGAGCAGGAGCTGGAATGGGAAGGAAGTGGTGGTAATCGATACTCCAGCCATTTTTGACACAAAGGTACCTGATGAAGAAACCTCCTGGGAGATCTGTCGCTGTGTCATGCTCTCCACTCCAGGCCCACATGCTCTGGTGTTGGTGACCCAACTGGGGCGTTTTACTGAGGAAGACAACGAAGCAGTGCGGCACGTGCAAGAGATTTTTGGAGTTGAGGTAATGAAATATGTCATTATCTTATTCACCCGAAAGGAAGATTTAATGGGTGGCTCATTGGATGACTATGTAACACATTCAGATAACAGAGATTTTCAAAGGTTGATTGAGCAATGTGGAAATCGATACTGCGCTTTCAACAACAAAGTAACAGGAGCAGAGCAGGATGCCCAGGTTGAAGAGCTCATGGGGATGCTGGAGAGAATGGTGCAGGAGAACGGAGGCCGATATACAAATGAGACATATAAATATGCTGAGGAGAGGCTCCAATCAAAAATGAATGAATTACAGAAAAGGTACCAAGAACAGATGAAAAGAAAGAGAGAAGAAATAAGACAGTGCTTTAAGGAGAACGGTGAAAAGATAAACCTAACAGAAAAGGAATTAAAGGAAAAACTTGAAAAACAGGAGAAGGCTAGGGAAGATGCTTTGCTTCAGCTGAAGCACATGAAACAAAATGAAATGGAGGCCATGGAACGAAACCTGCTGAAAGAGTTGGAAGGAATACAGAAACGTTATAAGGAAAAACAAAAACAAATCAGAGAAGAAGCTGAGAACGATCATGGCATAATGAGTGAGATTTGGAGTTGGTGGCTTTGGGTATATTCATATTTGCCAAACTTGGGTATTGGCAACTGGTTGAATTGGTGGTGAATGAATTATGTTTGTTTGTATTTTCCTCGGTGGTTTAATCTGATTTGTTATTAATGTAAGTTTCACCCCATTGTAAGTATATAATCTTTGAAATGTTATGTCTAGTTCTTCTGTAAACCTCACAGTCTTAGTAGCATGGAACAATTGAATAAGCATGTATGAAATCATCCATTAGTATTTATTTCTTATTATGCTGAAATGGAAATATCTCAATCAGTCAGAGAACAGGGGTGTTGCACTGTCATTGAAGCATACCTACATTTTTCTTAATTAGGAAATATCATAGTCTGTGATTGGTTATGCGTATCTTATTTCCATATTCAAATCCCTGCACTGATTGGCTGATAATGACTGTCCATCAATCAATTTGACATAGACTTGCATGAAACTCTTCTAAAAAACATTAGAACTATACAAAATCACAGTTGCCAATATTAAATGGGTCAAAAACTAGTTAACTGATCACAGAAATTAACTGCACAGGAGGAATCATCATCCTAGGTCGTATTTCTAGTGGAGTCCTGCAGGGATTGGTTCTTGGCCCAATGCTATACAGGGTCATTTTAATTGATTTAGAAATACCATTGCTGGTAAAATTTGCAGATGACACGGAAATTGGTGAACTGACAAATGATAAAGGAGTAGAGAGTACACTTATAAAACTTGCAGATGATACAAAGCTGGGAGGGGTTGCAAGCACTCTGGAATACAGGTTTAAAATTCAAAATGACCTCGACAAATTGGAGAACTGGTCTGAATTCAACAAGATGAAATTTCATAAAGTCAAGTGCAAAGTACTTCACTTAGGAAGGAAAAATCAAAGGCACAACTCCCAAATGAGGAATAACTGTCTAGATGGTAGTACTGTGAAAAGGGTCTGGTGGTGATAGTGGATCACAAACTGGACATGAGTCAATAATGTGATGCAGCTGCAAAAAAGGCTAATATGATCCTGGGGAGTATGTAAGACACAGAAAGTAATTTTCCAGTTCTACTCGGCACTGATGAGGCTCCAGATGGAGGACTGTGTCCAATTCTGCACACCACAATTTAGGAAAGATGTGAACAAATAGGAGACAGTCCAGAGCAGAGCAACAAACATGAAAAAAAAAAGACTTAGAAAACCTGACCTGTGAGGAAAGGTTAAAAAACTGGACATGTTTAGTCTTGAGAAAAGAAGACTGAGGGGGGGCCTGGGAACAGTCTTCCAATATGTTAAGGGCGATTATAAAGAGGTCAGTGATCTATTGTTCTCCATGACCACTGAAGATAGAACAAGAAGTAATGGGCTTAATCTGCAGCAAGGGAGATTTAGGTTAAATATTAGGAAAAACTTTCTAACTATAAGGACAGTTAATCTCTGGAATAGGTTTCCAAGGGAGGTTGTGCGGTCCCCATCATTGGAAGCTTTTAAAAAATAAGCTGGACCAACACCTGTCCGGGGTTGGCTAGATTTATTGGGCCCTGCCACAGAGCAGGGGCTGGACTTCATGATTTCGCAAGGTCCCTTCCAGCCCCACAGTTCTATGATTCTGTGATAGCGGCAGCTCAGTTATACAGATCAGTCTGGATCACTTGGTGATAGGGGATCATTTGAACAAAGGGCATTTTAATACAGACAGATGCAAGGTCGGATGTCTCAAACAGAGAATGGAGGTCACTCTTACAATATCGGGGACTGTATCCTGGAATTTAGTGCTGCTAAAGAGGAATTAGTTTCATGACAGTCAATTGAATGTGAGCTGTCAGTGTGATCAAGTAGCTAAGAAGGCTAAGGCAATCCTTGGCTGTATAGACAGGAGAATATCCTGTAGGAATAGGGAGATGTTATTTCCTCTGTACACAGCATTAGTGAGACATTATTGGAATACTGTGTCCTGTTCTAGTGCCGACACTTCAGAAAGGCTATTTAAGAACTGGAAAGGGTCAGAAAAAAGCTGCATGAATGATTTAAGATCTGGAAGACCTACCTTATAATGAGGGAATTAAGAAGTTTATTCTATTTAGTTTATCCAGAAGAAGGTTAAGAGGTGACTTGATCATGATTTTTAAGTAACTACATGGGGAAGAGATTTTTCATAGTAGAGAGCTACTTAATCTTGGAGAAAAAAGATATCAGATCCAACGTCTGGAAGTTGAATTTATAACCATTAAGACTAGAAATAAGGCACAACATTTAACAGTGAAGGTTATTATGGGAACAATTTACCTAGAGATATGATGCAGAAATTACTGGGTGAAGCTTTATGGCCTGTGCCTTTCAAGAGGGCAAACTAGTTGATCATCCCCATCCCTTCTGGCCTGATAATCTATCAATTTATGATACACAGTACACAGATTTGCCTAATTACTTCATGGTATTTCTCAATAAATATTCAGGCCCAGATCTCCAAAGTATTTAGGTACATAACTCTCATTGACATCAAAGGCATCCTTGAGAACATTTCTTACACTCCAAGATTTATATGAAAAAGAAGAAAAAATTACCAGACAACAACGGAAATGGGGCTGAAGTTGCTGAAATGAAAACAACTTTTTAAAAGAAGTTCATAAAAAGCAACATTTTTTTTTCATTTCCTCCTTTGGTCCCGCTTCTCCTCTCACTGAAGTCCATGAGAGTTTTTATTTTGATTCCAATGGAAGCAGGGCTCAGAAACCCGCACCAGTGCATCACTGAATATTTTCTCGTGTTCTCCAGTGTCTCAGCTTTCATGTTTTAAAAAAGTTAAGTCTCTAGCTGTGATGGTTGGAGATAAAACCTTAAAAATAATAATGATGTAGCAACATGTACCTGATTCTGCAGCAGAGCCTGGAACAATAACTTTGAAAGAGTGTGAATTGCCATATGCACCTCAGAGACGTGTCAGCTCAGATGCCTGGTCATGATGATTTAAGTGTCAGCATAGTCAACTTTCATTTCCCGTGTAAGAAGGAAAAGTAGAGTCACAAATGTGCACCAATTCCTGTGAGTGATGTCTCATTTTGGTGACACAGGTGGGTGACATCTGGGAGATGTCATCACTTACTTCTTTTCCCCAATCAAGGAACCAAACCCCAGGAGCTCAGAAAAGCCCTTAGGCATACTCAGACCCTGCCAAGTGTGAGTGGTGCCTCATTCTGGTGACTCACCTAGGTGGAGGTTATCTGGTGGTGGGGATCTTGGAAGAGACCCACCACCTATTTTTCCCCTAATTTAACTTCTGAATGGAAGCAGCATTAGGGGATTTCTCTGATGCTTCTTTCTCCCGCATTTATTCTTCTCTCCTCCCTATAGCACTATTGTCTTCACAATAATGGTCAAATATTTGTGTTTACATTGTTTGTTTCATTGAGAAAATCTCAAAGTCACTCTCCCTGTCTTGAAGGCCTTATTCAGGCAAAATTAATGTGAACAAAAATATATTGCAACTTGTGACAGGTATGGACAATGTCCTGCAATATCCTGGAGAAAACCTTACTGAATCATGTTAAATTATAGTTAATTACAATTGGCCCCTTAAGAAATTTTATTTTTTTAGAAGCATGATATTTGGGGCCCTCCGACAAATTAGTATCTGATCTTCAAGATTTAAAAAAAGAATTAATTTGTAAGTTTTTTTAGAAGATGGAAGGGACAGGGTAATTGAAAGTTTTGTTACTGTGTGAAAGTCACACTTTATATTGAGGTTACATTTATAAATAGTTCATAAAATATTAATAATAGCTATTTCAATAAATGGTTACTCAATTGCTATAATTTTAGGTTGTATGGTATAAATGATTTATATACTTAATAGATGACGTTATAGAAACTCATTAATAAAAATAATGGGGAATTTATAAATAGTTTATATAATACTAAGAACATTATTAGTATATGTTTTATTAAATGTTATAGGTTACTGTAGATAAGATTAGATTAAAGATAAAATAAGATTAAAGTTTCAAATGATTAACAATACCTATAAAATGATGGCATTACCACCTCTTCTGTGACATTTTCACTGATTGTTTATACAATGTTATAAAAAGTAATAAATAATTAATAGATGCTTTTATAAATAGTTAATCAATTGTCTGTTACAGGACCCTCTATGTTTAGAGCCTTCATATTATTTTAATATGTGACAAGGAACTGAGTGTTTTATAACCATTTATTTTACTTGTAACATGTTTATAACAAGAGTTACATCTATCCTGGCCTATGTATTGGATTGCTTTGCATTTTCACAAATCAGTGGGTAGCTTGTAACTCAGTCTAACACCTGATAATGATGTCTGTTACATTCGTATACCAAGGACTGTAACGCCTTGTCTAAGGTTTCAGTAATGTCAAAACAAAAGGTTGCATTTCTTTTTGACCTGAAAAGTTTGGGTTTGACTTTCAGGCATTTTGACAAAAGCAAGGAAAGGATTCACAAATCGGCTGGGGGAGGCTCATCCTTATAAGTTTCAGTCCAGTGGTTAGGGCACTCTGCCTGATGGGGAGAAGTGATTTCACCTTGGTTCCCCTACATTGAAGGAGAGTGCCCTACCCATGGGCCAGAGAATATTCTTGCATAGTGGGACTCACAGTCTCTCCTCTTGAAGCTGTTCCACTTTTTATAAAGAATTAACGGTCATCAGAGCAGGGACTAGAATGTCACTTTCACACACCCTAGGTGGGTGTCTGAAACACTAGGCTACAGAGACACCTATGCTATTTTTCTTTTGCCATCATGAATGACAGTGAATAATCATCAGGCCAGGAAAAGAAGCATGACAGTCACAGTGCTAGGGAACCCACCAAGGAGGTGGAAGGTGAATTTTTTTCTCTGTAGCAGGTAGATGAGGGAACTGAACTTAGGTCTCTCACATTTCAGTTTAGTGCACTCCCCACTGGGCATACGCTTATAAGGGAGGAACCTCTTCCTTCAGCCTGTTTGTCAAGCCTTTGTTTGCTTTTGTCAAAATGTCTGACATTCTAACCGAAATGTTTTTGGTTGAAATGAAACAAAACATTTCAATATTTTAGGTATATTCAGAACTATTTGGGAACACAACACAAATTTGCAAAGCATTTCAGTTGACCCAAAACTGCACTTTTGGCAAATAAACTATTCATCTGAAGATTTTTATCCAGCTGTACTTATCAAAGGTAGTAAATACCTTTCTGATTAGTCTTTGGACTTACTTGTACCCTCTTCTCTTTACTCCAAGTATTCCAAAAATCCATGCTTTCTGCTTCCATTCCTGTCCCATTCCATCTGAAAGGGAGAAAATATGAAAGTTACATAATTTCAACCTTAATGTCAGAATCTGATATTAAAAAGGATTGTTCTGAGCTGAAGCTGTGATAAACTGGTAACCACAAGGACTCCCCTGTGTGAAGATTGAAGTATTTATCCTGATAGAATCTGTGTCAGGAATGGGGTTAATTCTGGTAAGCTTATTAGTCTGTGTGTAGGTTCTGTTATTGTTTTTAATATGTTTTTTCTATAGTGTTTTTTCCCTTAGAAATAAAGTAGGCTTGCACAGGAAGTGCAGACTTACCAATACTTTCAAAGATTCAAAAATCAGTGATGTGTAATGAAAATGTTTTAAGAGAGATTAGTAATGTCCCCACTATGTCTAAGCTCCAGACTGGAAGGTCAGATTTGCCTGGGGGGTAAAGCTAAGGCAAAACCCCAAAACTGTGCCGTTGCTGTTACTAACCCAGGTACAGAGACTAAGGGCACGTCTACACTAGAAACTTAAGTTGACCTATGCTTAAGCTGTTAACAGCTGTTAGTTGTTAGGTTCTTGACCACAATAAACTTCTTCTGTCAGTGGCGTACATCCTCACTAGGAGCACTTCCACTGACTTAAGGGGTCAGTGTGGGGGGCTGAGAGCCGGAGGTCTCAGCTCCCCATGCAGATCCCTGCTGGGAACCCACCTGCCCTCCCAGGCTCCCAGCTCCCCACTGCCAGAAGCCCAGCAGACCCCTGGGTTCCCAGCGGGAAGCACTGCACCCAGACCCCAGGCAGCTCCGGGGCTCACAGTGGGGAGCCAGGAACCTAGGCAGCAACCCAGATGGGAGCTGAAAGTGGGGAACAGGTTAGTAAAACATTTCCACCCTCAATAATTACCAAAGTTTGGGGCAGCTTTTGAGTGGAAACAGCGACGGCTTTCCGGTTGGCCTGATCTTCCAGCTGCCATTGGAGGATCCCGAAGCTGTGTCCAAGAAGAGATCCCAAAGAGTCCAAGCCTCTCCCTGCCTATTTATCCTTGTTAGTTGACAGTAACAGATCAAGAAAGAGGGAAAAAAAGTTCAAAACCTAGAGCCAGAGCACTGATTAACTAGGGGTGTTCCTACAGAATCTGCATATCTTGAGGCCTGGACAAACATTTCCCAGAGGCAATGCATAAATAAGCTTATTGGTCTTTTCCTGAAACACAGTTCCCAGCACGTCCACCAGAGCATCAGGGCGGAGGTGCCAGGTCAGGCAAAGGTTGAGCAAGAGACTCCAGACCCCTCCTGGCTCAGTCATGCCAAGGCTGTGCAGGCCTGCAGAAAAGCCTACCAAGTTTAGCTGCTGTTAGCAACAAATATGATAAACAATATTACACTATCAAGTGGTTTCTGGTCCTTTTACTGGTCTATCAAAATTTCCCCGTACAACTGCGTCACCCTAACAACACTGACATAAGCTCTACACTTCTCGAGGAGGTGGAGTTATGATGTTGGTGCAGTAGAGCACTTACATGGGCGGGAGCAGTGCTATGGTGTGGACACTGATATAGTTAGGTCAATGAAACCTGCCTTATGTCGACCTAACTCTGTAGTGTAGACCAAGCCCAACAGACTACAAAACAAAGGGCCCAAATGTTTAGTTTACAAAAGATGGTTCTCTGAGCAGTTTGGGTTTTCTGAAAACAAGCATGAGTAGACACGAGAGGGAGGGGCTAGGCATACAGAGGGTGGGAATCAGACAGACAATGATGAAAGTTGCTCTGAAGCTGAAGGGGCTTCTGTAGAGACCTCTGGTGTAAGTGAAACCTGTGAGGAACAGCCCCTTGAATTCCTGGAGCAAATAGAGGCGTGGAAAATATATTAAAAAAATGTTATAGCTGTAGAATATTCTAAAGCTTTTCATTCTGTTAATGTGGACAGATTATTTCATCAGGCAAATGAAGCTACACATACCTGTATTCCAAGACTTCTCACTGAGATAAGTCCTAATATTGACCTTGATGATTTTGTGCAGTTATGAGTGAATGGTGGTGGTTTAGCTGATCCTTTATTTTCAACAAGGAAAAGCAGAAGCAAGCAAGAGGCAGCAGATTTCTTGAGCAAAATCCATAATTAATTGCAAAGTAAAACAGATTACAACTGAGGGATCTTTGAAGTTGGTGATCAGAAAAAGGGCATGGGTTTGGGGGGCTGTAGACCCTTTAGTACCATTGTGTCCAGCAAAACCACTGGCCAAAAGTAACAACACTTGTTAGTTTTAGATAACCTAAATAATAAACTTTGTTTTGGTGGCAGCCTCCTGGGGGTTATAGTGAGAAGAAACCTCCTAGATAATGTACTGTCCAAGGAGGCAGGAGTTTACACTAGGCCTTGGATTTTTCAGAGAAGAGAATGAATAGTCTGACTGCGGCTGTGGTGTTTGAACACATTTAAAGGTAATCATTTTAGTCATTCAGCATGAAAAAGGGCCTGGAGACTGTTAGGGATAGTAGTATAAAATTTAGATTCGTAGACGTATTTAGGCCTGTGTATCATCTGAGATGGTATTCTGCACCTGCTTTAGGGCCTACTTGCTCGCCTGAAAGCCAAGGTCTTCAAGATACGCATGTAAAGAAAGAACAAAGACATTGTGTTTTACTTTGCCTACCCAGAACCAGATTAGTTTTTTTTTTATTATTGTGAGAAGAGATAAGGGATGTAGTTAAAATGTTTCAAGGTTTAGTGGAGGTTTGATATATGAATGTACAAATGATGGATAGCTCTGACTCCTCTTCAAGACAGACCACAGAACAAGGTCAAGCCACTGGTTGGGAGGAGCAAGGGGGATAAAAGGAGGTATGAGAAAGTAACATTAGAGGGCCATAATATAATGGGCAAAATATAACGTCACTCCCTACGCCTCCCATGAGGTACAAAGGAGGTGGTACCAAAGCCCACAGACACAAGACCCTCCAAAATAGAATATGACTGTGATGCTGGTTGGATTAGGGGGACCATTTATGATAATATTTAACTTCAATATGTCAAAATTACAATAATTCATATGAGATGCCATTTCACATACCGTTAGAAAGATTATAATTTTATAAGGATGATGATATTATTTATGTGGATGCGTCATATTTGTATTGGAAGCTATGGATATATTTGATGTATCTGTATTTCACTGTGTGCTGTGTTTCTGGGTAACTCCCCAGATGGGATGGCAGCAGCAATAAGCTGCTTAATGACTCATTAAGGGAAATCACAGGTACAATGGGCCCAGGGGAAGAAGCCAGGGCTACACCTGACGAATCACCAGGACTTACTCATGGTCCTGGACTCCTTATTTTTCTGTAAATTTCCACAAGCAGTATGGAAAAGGCCAAGGGACATAAAAGGCAGCTGCACCACATCCATTTTATCTTCAGTTGTCAATCTTCAGCCTTCACCTACCTCTGGATCTACTTATCTGCAACTGAAGCTGTGAAACAAAGGACTGAGACCCATCCAGGTACTGGATATACACCAGAGGGACTATGCAAGCCTGCAAACTCCACAATTCTACTGGAAACCTGATGTTTCACAACTAGCACAGGGTTATAGTTCTTCAGGCCTGGGGAAAGTCTTCTGTGCAATTATCCTAAATAGAATTCGAGATAGCCTAGAGAGCAGACTTAGAAAGCTGGTTTCCACCCAGATTGATTTTGTGTAGACCAGATCTTCATCCTCTGTAATATTGCAGAACAAAGCAATGAATGGCAGCCACCCGAAGTCCTGAATTTTGTGAGCTTACAAAAGGCAGTGGATAATGTAGATAAGAGACTCACTGTGGCAGATGTTCTGAGTCTATGGCATCTCCATAAAAATTTGTATCAGAACATTCAACATGTGGTAAAGATAAACCAGGACCTAACAGACCGGTTTGATGCTAATACTGGTGTCAGACAATGTTGTATCTTGTCCCACATTTTATTTGGAGTTGCTATTGACTTTGGTATGTGCCAGACTATTAGTATGGAAACATGCATTGCATGGATGAATGGAAAGTTTGGAGGCAGCCGTTGTGTCTATTCTGCAACCAGGGATGTGACTGCAGTTTCAGTAGACATACCCAAGCAGTTCGAGCATCAGTGCAAGGTCTGCCAGTCCCCCCAGGCCTCTGGGTATGTACTCACACTGCCAGCTCACCCTGAAGCCCAAGCCACTGTGGCTTCCCTGCTATTTTTAGTGGTGGTTTCTAGCTAGATTAAACTAAAGTAAAGCTCAGGTATGAGTGCACAAAGTGGCAGTCACACCTCCTGACTGCAATGTACACATATCCTTAGACTTACATTTGCAGACAACATCTGTCTTATAAATAAATCAGTTGAAGTTATGAAGCAAAAAGCAGATGGTGTCGCAAATTCTGCCAACCCAATAAATCTTATCAATAAATCAAAGACAGAACTTATGAACATTAATTGATCTACCAAAGAGTTTCTCTACTTGAAAGGTGAAGCCTTGAAAACCATTAATAAATTGACTTATATGGGGAGTCATGGGCACCAGGGTTTTATCATTTTTGCTGGTGTCTTGGTCACGTGGGAGAGGGGTGGGGGGAAGGGGCGTGGCTGGGAGGGGGGAGCAGTCGCAACGCAGCACTGCTTAGGGCCAGGAGCAGCTCTGGCCATGGCGCCACTGGGACCACGTATTTGGAGAGAGGCAGGGGAAAGGGGCGGGCCGGGAGCGGGAAGCAGCCGCTGTCATGCCGCGCAGCTTGCATCTGGGGTTTGAGTGTCTCCCTGGCCAGCCACTGAATGAGTCGGGGGCCAGGAGGCAGAATGGCCGGGCCGCCCTGGGCACCACTGCGCTGTGCACCTCCACAGCCAGCTCCCCAGCACCACAGAAATATTGGTGGAGCCGGGCCCACCATCCTCGATGTTGGTGGAGCCCGGGCATCATGAGCCCATATAACTCGCTGCCTATGTGGGCAGCATCACTCACTGGTACACTGGTAATTGCATGTTTGGTGTAAAGTCCAGAACGTGTAAAGCAAGTGCTGTATTTCAGTAAAGTATGGGAGTCAAATGTCTTCAGAAAAAACACCAAACTTAATGTCCTCCCACATGGAGAAGGGTCCTGGGAAAATAATATGTTCATCCAAAGCAAACTGAACAGCTTTCAGTTCGTGTAGAATATTCAAAGTAAAATAGCTGATAGAATAAGTAATGAACAGGTCCTGGAACGGGCAAAACAACCTACAACAATACAAGGAGTACAGAAGAAGAAATGGACATATTTGGGGCATCTATTAAGAATGCCCAACAATAGGCTACCTAACTCGGTCACAGAATTCCTGTGCTGCTGTCAGGGGACTCCGCGTAGGTTCGAATGCCCATGGCTTATATAGGATAGCTTTTCACATACTGATCGCATAGTGGAGTTTTCCATTACAAAACAAGTCCAACGACTACTTCCTTATCTATTACAAAAGTCTAACGGCTACCCCCTTATCTGTCACAAAAATAGCTGGGAGCAATTACAAAAGCAGCTAATTTAGAAAACAGCTTAAGGCGCAATCAACAGTTTTCAGTGGGTTTTTTCCATCCATAGTCATGCTAACTTACATTTCCATCACTCATTTCAGTGTAAGGCCGACCAGGCCTTGCTTTGTGCTTCCACAATTTCTTTTGAATTTGCATTGTTTGATGACACAGTCTATATTTCATTTCTTTCTTTAACAATGCCTTTTATGAAGCTATTTTATCAGCTTTAATGTTTTGTTCGTACGTTCCTAAATCAAAGAGATTAGAGCACAGTGGATCTCTGATTCCCAAAACTTGCCTGTTGCTACAACCAAGACCCAGCAGCCTACTTTCAGGCTGTTGGAAAGTGGCTTGCAAGGCCTCTGTCTCTGTCACGTACCCTGGTGGGAAAGAACCCAAGGGCAACATTGATAATGCGTCAATGAAACAGCATATATCTTTGAAATAAAAATTTGGCAAAGAAGTTCCAGCCAGCACTAACAAAGCACCTGAAGGCTGTATGTCCAAAGGCTTCGTGTTATAACTCCAACTCTGGAATGGGCCTTAATCACAGCTTGCTGCCTGACATATGGACTGGGGCTAGGGCTATACCCATGCAGCTGTGCCGCTGTAAACTCTCTAATGTAGCCACTCTAAGTTGATGGGCAAGAGCTCTCTCCAGTCAGCTTAATTACTCCAACCTCTGTGAGCAGCTGTGTTGGTGGGGAAGATTTCCTGCTCACATAGCGCTATGCATACCCGGTGCTTATCTTGGTGTAACTTATGTTACTCAGGGGGGTATTTTATTCACCCATCTGAGCAACATAACTTACACTGACATAAGCAGTAGCGTAGACATAGCCTGAGTTACCAGAAAATGCCCCTGCACAAACTCAGGGTTTACTATGTCCAATACAATACTAGAGCATCTGGCATTGTGGTAAAGCAGGATGAAGCTGAGACTGAACTGTCTGAGTCCCAGCACATAGTGCTTGATGCCTGCTAATCAGTGCCTGAGACTGACTTTTCACTGCCCATGGGAACTCCCAAGACCTCTTCAGGCACTCACCAACAGAGACACTGCTGGAGGGTAACATGTACCTTGATGCAGTAGACGACAGGCCATCACAGCTGATAAGTACCTCTGAGGATTTCATATCTGGAAAGAGACAGTCTGGGAG
Source organism: Emydura macquarii macquarii (assembly GCF_026122565.2). Taxonomy (NCBI): domain Eukaryota; kingdom Metazoa; phylum Chordata; order Testudines; family Chelidae; genus Emydura; species Emydura macquarii. The sequence goes on from NW_027133601.1 coordinate 35,369, forward strand.
TGACGATGGCTGTCACTGAAGTTTTGTTACTATGGATGTGACATCATTTCATAATGGAAATTTCATTTTTCCCTTCACCCTTGCCCCTGCTTTTGGGCCTGCTCCCTCCCCCCACTATTCCTGTGCTTGTGCCTATTCAAAATGGCTGACAAGGGGAGCCCAGAAAAGTAAAACAGAGGCACAAAAGGTCTCATGCTAACCCAAGTGTTTTATTATTGCTGTTATTGGGATTCCCTCTGAGACCTTTTCCACTTGGCTTATTCCGAACACCTTGTCCGGTTGTGAGAGTACGCTTCGTCCAGTTCTCTGGGATCCAAAACACTCTGGATTTCATTACTCAGGTTCCTTTATTTGCCATTCAGCAAAGCTAAGCTGAGTTGTTCAGACTGAAGCATGGGGTGGCTATTGGCGTACCACACATCCAAAGTTACACAGACAGCCTCTTCCTTTACATGCATTGATATATTACATTGCATTTGTTATACATTACACCACACATTTTGGATTGGATTGGTTACTTTGGAGGAAGCAATCCCTGTACAGCATGCTCTATCCATGTGCTGTTCACACAGCACCTGATCTTTACATTCCAGGTTTACCTTGTCCATGGTCCCTAGCATCAAAGTGTTGTAACTTATCTTAGCTACACAGACATCTTGATTCCAGCATACTGTTTGCCAAGCCCCTATTTATAACTTAAACTTCCATGCTCCTTCCCAATTCTGTCCTCTAAGAAATGAGGCAAGTTACTTAGGTCAAGATAAACCTACAGCTGTGCACTACAGAAGCAAACAGATTTGAATATGCAGACATACTCAGTATGATGCATAATTCATCAGCTGTGCTGAGCGGTGATAATTCATATACAGATCATATGAGCCTGTGCTAAGGAAAACATGCACATCATACAAGAAAACAATTATCGTCCACAAGACAAATCAGGTGTCATACATTAAAACAATATATTTTGTCACGTGGAATGTATACAGGGATGCATGCATGAAAGCAAGCTGTTAAGGCATGTATTGGTGATGGGAGTGGGGAGAGCTGCATTTCAGTTGCATTCTGCAATTGACTGTAATACAGATTCCACTTTAACAAGCTGTTGATTTTAACTTGTATCCCTGCCCTTTCCTGAGATACAATGTAAGAAAACTTTTCATGAAGGCCTTTTCTACACGGGAAAGGTATAAGCTAAAGGATGAATTTAAACTGATATCGTTAGACCCGTATAACTTTCCATGTGGACACTCTTCTTTCAGTATAAGAAGCCGTTTTTGTGTTTAGTTTATTTTGCTTTGGAAGAGCTTCAAACTGCACTGAAAAAGCCTCTCTCATCCTAGAAGAAGTGTGTCCAGACAAGGAGTTATAGTGGTATAACTTTATATGTTTAACTACATTGATATAATTATACTAGTATAACTGGTAACATTTTCCCTTGTAGACAAGCCCAATGAAATTCTCCCAAATGCTCAATCAGGTTGTGGCACCCACCTTCTGCCCCCAAATAGAACACACGTCAGGGTCATTCCTCCAATAACTATGGTGTGATTAAATGCTGAAAAATCTCGACAGCATACAGGGCTGGCTTCTGTCCAACTGCTTGAAAGAGCAGTGCACTAATGCAGGGTAAATATATCTAGACCATCCCTGACAGGTGTTTGTCTAACCTGTTCTTAAAAGTCTCCATTGATGGGGATTCCACAGCCTCCCTTGGTTGCCTGTACTTAACTAGTTAGGAAGTTTTTCCTAATATCCAACCTAAATCTCCCTTGCTGCAAATTATGCCCATTACATCTTGCCCTACCTTCAGTGGACACGGAGAAAAATGGATCACCATTATATCACTCTTTATAACAGCCCTTAACATGTTTGAACATTGTTATTAGGTCCCCTTTAGCCTTTTCACACTTGACTAAACAAGCCAAATTCTTCAGCCTTTCCACACAGGTCATGTACTCCAAACCTCTATCATTTTTATTGCTCTCCTCTGGATGGTCTCCAATTTCTTCACATCCTTCTTTCAGTGTGAGACCCAAAATTGGACAGTACTCCAGAGGAGGCCTCAACAGCGCTAACTACAGGGGGACAATTACCACCTGTATCTCACATAGGGCACTCCTATTAAAAAACACCAGGAAGAATCAGAGAAGATTAGGGTTCGAAGGGACCTCAGGAGGTCATCTAGTGCAACCCCCTGCTCTTGGCAATAAGGGCACACTATTGACTCATATACAGCTTCTTGTCCTCTGTAACTTCCAGGTCCTTTTCTGCAGAACTGCTGCCTAGCCAGTCAGTCCCCAGTCTGTAGCAGTGCATGGGATTCTTCTGTCCTAAGTGCATGACTCTGCTCTTGTCCTTGTTGAACCTCATTAGATTTTTCTTGTCCCAATCTGTTGATACTGGACACTTTATGATCTGTGTGGATACCAGTGAGACAAGGTACACCCGATTTACAGATCAGTAAGTCTTAATGTGCAAAGTTTTCTATAAACATACTAGTTAAATACAAAGCCTCAAATTAACTACAATATATCATACTTACTAAGATGAGAGAGCTAAGCAGTTACTCAGAAGGCTGTACACAGGAACAGCTTTCTTCAGGGGTTCCGCCAGGGAGTCAGTGGATTTTCTGGTCCAACCGGCAGCACCTCCCGCAGAGTCAGCTGTTGATGGAGCGCCCCCCTTTGTCTAAGTGGTGACTTCTTATACCCTTCCATAAACAGCCTTCTCCTAATTACCTCTCTCTCTCATTATCATATATACTAATTACCTACATTGGGTTTTTACCCTTAACTACACTCCTTTCTCATCATGATAATTGGGATCGTCAAAACAACATCTGGTGATAGGAGGGGCAGAGTAAAAGTATGTCCCTTGGCAATGAAACAGTGTACCCCCAGCCATTCAAGGATAACTTCTTGTTCCCATCACTGTTATCTATGTGCAGCTGCAAGCACACAGTATCTGTATTTTGTCTTATTAAGTGGCATGGTATGCAGAAACTGAGACATCAATAAGGTTACTCAGTAGTCCTATTCATCCCTGCCAGCTGGAAGATGTCATGCTACAGAGGTCAGAATAGCCAAGCAAGCAACTAGAGCTATGCTAGGGCTGTAGGACAATGATCAAGCAACTCAAATTGTACTGGGTCTCCAACACAATCCTCCACTTTGTCTAAGTGACTCTGTATCCTCTCTCTACCCTCCAGCATATCTACAGTTCCCCCCAGTTTAGTGTCATCTGCTAACTTGCTGAGGGTGCAATGCACCCCATCCTCCTGATCATTAATGAAAATGTTGGGCAAAACCGGTCCCAGCACCGACTGCTGGGGCATTCCACTTGTTACCTGCTTCCAACTAGACATGGAGCCATTGATCATTACCCACTGAGCCCGATGATCTAGTCAGCTTTCCATGCATTTTATAGTCCATTCATCCAACCCATACTTCTTTAACTCGCTGGCAAGAATATTGTGGGAGACCATATCAAAAGCTTTTCTAAAATAAGGTATATCATGTCCACCATTTTCCGCACATCCACAGATCCAATCATCTCATCATAGAAGGTAATCAGGTTGGTCAGGCATGACTTGGCCTTGGTGAATCCATGTTGACTGTTCCTGATCATCTTCCTCTCTTCCAAGTGCCTTAAAATAGATTCCTTGAGGACCTGCATGATGATTTTCCCGGGGACTGAGGTGAGGTTGACCAGTTTGTAGTTGCCTGGATCCTTTTTCTTCCCTTTCTTGAAGATGGGCACTATATTTGCCTTTTTCCAATCATCAAGGACCTCCGCCGATTGCCACGAGTTTTCAAAGATAATAGCAAATGGCTCTGAAATCACACCAGCCAACTCCCTCAGCACCCTCTGATGCATTGCATCTGGCCCCATGGACTTGTGTATGTCCAATCTTTCTAAATAGTACTGAACATAGTCTTGCGCAGCCATTTCATTAGGGTGTGCACCCAGGGAATTTTCGTAATCTTTTCAGTCAATTTCACATTTGAATTGCCCGCCGGGGGAATTCTTGCCGCGTCTTACTCTCCGTCACAAAACCTCGCAGCTCCTTCAGTTTCGGCGGCTGCCAAACTTGCCGTCTGCCAAGAAATCACGTGCCCTCCACTATTTCAGTGGCAGCTCTACCCTACAGCATCAGCACAGCGAGAAGGTCACAAGCGGAGTTCCCCAGGGGGCGGTCCTGGGGCCGGTTTTATTCAACATCTTTATTAATGATCTGGAGGATGGGGTAGATTGCACCCTCAGCAACTTTGCGGACGACACTAAGCTGGGGGGAGTGGTAGATACCCTGGAAGGTAGGGATAGGATACAGAGTGACCTAAACAAACTGGAGGATTGGGCCAAAAGAAATCTAATGAGGTTCAACAAGGACAAGTGCAGAGTCCTCCACTTAGGAAGGAAGAATCCCATGCACAGCTATAGACTGGGGACCGACAAGCTGGGCAGCAGCTCTGTAGAAAAGGACCTGTGGGTAACAGTGGATAAAAAGCTGGATATGAGTCAGCAGTGTGTCCTGGTTGCCAAGAAGGCTAATGGCATATTGGGCTGCATTAGGAGGGGTATTGCCAGCAGGTCACGGGAAGTGATTATTCCCCTCTATTCGGCATTGGTGAGGCCGCATTTAGAATAGTGTGTCCAGTTTTGGGCCCCCCACTACAAAAAGGATGTGGACAAGTTGGAGAGAGTGCAGCGGAGGGCAACCAAAATGATTAAGGGGCTGGAGCACAGGACTTATGAGGAGAGGCTGAGGGAACTGAGCTTGTTTAGTCTGCAAAAGAGTAAAATGAGGGGGGATTTGATAGCGGCCTTTAAGTACCTGAAAGGGGGTTCCAGAGAGGATGGGGCTAGGCTGTTCTCGGTGGTGGCAGATGACAGAACAAGGAGCAACGGTCTCAAGTTGCAGGGCAGGAGATCTAGGTTGGACATTAGGAAAAAGTTTTTCACTAGGAGGGTGGTGAAGCACTGGAATGGGTTACCTAGGGAGGTGGTGGAATCTCCATCCTTAGAGGTTTTTAAGCTGAGGCTTGACAAAGCCCTGGTTGGGATGATATAGCTGAGGTTAGTCCTGCTTTGAGCAGGGGGTTGGACTAGATACCTCCTGAAGTCCCTTCCAATTCTAATATTCTATGATACAGGATACACTAATCCTCGGGGGAGGCCTGGTGCTTCCTCTGACAGGCAATGGGGCACATCTGGAGGTACTCCCACTGGCTCAGCACAGAGGAGTGCCTGGGCCCCCTGAGTTCCTGGTGGGCGCCAGCCCTGCCAATGCTGGTGACCCTGAGTGCCCAGCGCCTGTGCCACCCCTCTTCCTCCTCCTGATCCTGTCTCCATCTTCACTCAGGATGCAGAGACGGCCCATCCATCATGCCCAGATGAGCGGCCGGGCCCCATTGCCACCACTGCATGTCATGGGGCAGGGCCCACAGAGGAGAAGGTGGCTGTGTTGGCTCCAGGCCTGGGAGAGGGCTCACCCCAATGGGAGGTTTCCCCATCTCCTTGTCACCCTACCCCTACCCCCTTGACCCCTCAATGCCATCACCCTTGCCACCTGACCCCACCCGCACTGGCCAGCCCTCCGCTAACACCTTGGCGAGCTGGGTGCTCATCGAGAGGATCCCTAGGCACTGACTCGGCGCATAGTGCTCTCCAGCCTTCGAACCCCTGTCGTGTACTCCAGAAGGTTTACCTTGAACAGGTCCTGCAAGAGGGCACTCCCTGCCCCCCCTCAGTCCTAACCCTCCAGAGCTTTTCATTGGGCCCTTCGAGGCCCCCCCCGGCCTCCATCTCCCCACACACCGAGCTGGCTGCATGACCTGCAGCTGGTCCTCTTTCAAACCGTGCCGAGGGACCCTCTGTACACGCTTGTGCACCACGCCCCTCACTTCCTCGCCTTCATGTCTCACCCAGACACCAAATGGCAGGACCTAATACCACCTGTGCAGGGAGAGGAACCCCAGTGGGCCATCCTCTACTGCATCCTGAACCCATGGTCTGCCAGGGACAGCAGCTGGCGGCTCCGTCACAGAGCTGTGAGCACAGGCATGTACCTGGCATGGTTCACCCCTCGCCCCGACACCTGCCGCTTTTGGGGAGTGAGGGAGACCCTGGTGCACGTTTACATCAAGTGCACCAGGCTGCAGCCCCTGTTCCGGCTCCTTCAGAACTTCTTGCTGAGGTTAGGGCTGCACTTCTTCCCACACCTGTTCATCTACGCACACCCAATCCATGACCTCAGAGTCACAGGATCTCCTCGTCAACCTCCCTGTAGCACTGGCCACAGTGGCCAGCTATAACACCAGGGAGAGGAGGTTGGCTGAGAGGGTGTTCTTGGACTGCGGGGCCTATTTCTGTTTCTCTATCCATTTATGTATCCAGGTAGAGTTCCTCTGGGCAGTGTCCACTGGCTGCCTAGACAACTTAAGGGAGCAGTGGGCCCTGTCTGAGGTTCTCTGTTCGGTGTCCCCTTCTGGTTCCCACGGGGGGGGGGCAGCAAAGGGAGGGGCAGCTATGGGGGCCAGAGAAGGGGAAGGGCAGGAGTACCCCCAAGTAGTGGAGCTGGAGTGGGAAGGGCAGCAACAGGGAAGGAGCACTCACAGCAGGAGCAGTGGGAAAGAGCAGCCGGCCAGGTAAGGTCACTGTGCAGACAGTGGTGATGGTGGTAGTAGCTACAGAGGTGGAGGAGAAGGGGCTACTCACTCACTCACTCACTCACTCACTCACTCCCACTCCCACCCTCCCAGGGGAGGGAGGTGGTCAGGCAGTCCGTCAGGCAGTCCCCCCCCGCAGCAACCCCTCCGGCAGCAGCCCTTCCAGGCAGCAGCATCTCTTAGTGGGGCAGTGGGACAGGAGAGGTTTGTAAGCTCTAGAATGATCCGGGCTTTATTCCCTGTAGACTAGCCAGAGTCATTAGGGGGCAATTAGGAGCAGCTGAGGCCAATTAACGACTAGCCAGGTGCTTCATAAAAACCCTCTGCTCCAGACAGACAGGGTACGAGCTGGAGGAGTAGGAGAGCTGTGGCCTGGCCTGGCCTGTGTTGGAAGGTACCTGGCTCAAGAAGCCAGAAGGACAGAGTCAGGGGGGAAATTTTCCCATGGGAAAAAGACTGCAGCTGTGAACACAATGCCAGCAGCACATAGCTGCTACTCATAGGGCCCTTGGGCTGGGACCTGGAGGAGTGGGTGGCCCCGGGTACCTACCCTCCTCCCTGGGGAGACTGGGTAACTGGCAACTCGTGGCCCACTACGAGAGGCAAAAGCATGAGACCCACTCCGGTGAAGCCGGCTATTTCCCACAGGGTCTATGAGAAGTTGCTGGCAATGTAATCAGTCACATACTGTTATGAATAAAAGGACTGTAACGTAACACCCTCGTCACTCGCGGTGTTGAGGTGGAACGAGTAGGCAATAAAGGATTCTGTCTCCCCAGTCCACCCCTGGGACAACCTGTTAGAAATAATCAAACAGGATAGTTTGCTCCTGTGCCCTTAATAATGTCTCTTTGAAAAACTGCCAACTGTCTTCAATTGCTTTTTCTCTTAGACTTGCTTCCCATGGGATCTTACGTACCAACTCCCTGAGTTTGCTAAAGTCTGCCTTCTTGAAATCCATTGTCTTTATTTTGCTGTTCTCCCTCTCACCATTCCTTAGAGTCATGAACTCTATCATTTCATGGTCGCTTTCGTTCAAGCTGTCTGCCACTTTCAAATTCTCAACCAGTTCCCTCCTGTTTGTCAAAATCAAATCTAGAACAGCCTCTACCCTATTAGCGTTCTCCACCTTCTGAAGTAAAAAATTCTCAGAAATAGACCTGAAATATATTAATGGTCACTCCAGGGCTTTCATTCAATCTCCCCTGAGTTCTGAACTGTGTACTGTGACCATTCCCATTGCTTATCACTATGTGTATGCCTGAGACACTGTTTCATGTAATTATCCCACACATCAGTATTTTAATACATTTTTACTGGATCAGTCTTCCATGGTTTCCTTTCACCTCTTGGGATTGTAGTGACAACTGGAGTTTCGCACCCAGGGGGAAAAGCCAAGGCTACTTGTCCCTTATGAGTATCTTGTGCCCACTGCCTCTGCTTTATGTTGGTATAAAATAACAGGCTCACTATCCCAAGAGTTCACAGTCTGAACCATGGACTTCATCTGTCTTTAGTTCCTTACCACTTACTTATGTGATCTCCCCCTAGATCGCTATCTGCCAGTTCTGCCGCCTGGCAGCCCCCTGCTCCCTGTTCTCTTCTGTCAGAGGTTGACTCTTTGTTGCTGATATCCAGCTGTCTGGACTACTCAGCTCATCGCCCTGGTCTCCTCTGCTTTCCCAGCCCATCTCAAAATTCAGGTCAAAACCCAGCACTTCTCTGACTCCTATTGTCAGAGAGGTGTTTACCAATTCCTCATGCTTCTTGTCATCTTGCCTCTTCCATCGTTACCACACCCCACATTCATGCTGCAGTATTTCTATTGTCGTAACTGCCATGAACTGTGAGATAACGGTGTGAATGATATTGTAAAATGCTATTGTGTTATCTGAAATGCATTTGTATAATCTCAGATGCTCGGGTGTCTAGAAGGGCAACTGGAGAGGAAAAAGTCATCTTGTTTATGATTAAAAGTAGCGAAATATGTTGCTATTCAAGTCTTTCTTTCCTGTCTGTATCTGCAGTGTGATCACTGAGCTGTGCTGGTTACCCACAGGGGTTTGGTTCCTCTCTCCCTTCCTGTTTTTGTATCTGAGTAGCACATGCATAAACGTTTCTGGGCAGTTGTCACTAACCACACTCTGCTGAGCTTTCCGTTCCCTCTCCCTTGTTTGAATTATCAGCAGCTGCAGGTCCCTGTCTCCCACACCAAGACTAGTTTCTCTTTCTCCTCCTGTCTACCTGCAGCATTTGCAGAATCTGTAGGCTGTGCATGTGTGTGCTGGAGGAGGCGGGAGGAGGAGAATGTTACCTTCACTGAGCTGCAATTTCTTTCCCTTGCTGACTCTCAATTGGGAGTTTGCTCCTTGGTTGCTGCCCAGGCCATGAACGTGTGACTTGTTTTCTAGTCAGTTCAGGAGCTGTCACTTTGGTTTCTCCAACCTGGTTCTGTGAGCATTTTAGTTCAGTCACTATCACATATAACAGGAACCTCAACTTGACCATTGACAAATGCTCCCGACACCTGCCCCTGACAGACCCTGACTGCCGTCTGCTGCTGAAACCTCCCCACCCTCATTGAAAAGCAGCCTCACCTCTGCCAAATCTGCTATCGTCTCCCTTAGAACAGTCACTCCATCCCACTCTCAGAATTACCGTACAGAGCGCAGACACATTACCCTGAAACCTATTATTTCTAACATTCTTTAAAATACACAGTATGCAAGGGAGGGGAAGAAGATAATACTCTCTTCCCACCAAAGGCCTTGCACAGGATAGGAGATAGTTATTTCGTTAGCCTTATGCCCTGCGCAGATGGCCAGGAAGGGAGGAAAAGAAGAGAGAAACGAGGTTTGCCCATGCCATGACCCTGTTCCCTGTAGCTTAGGCCTGACCATTTGTCCCGCTTTAACTCTTTACTCTCCAAACTCCCCCACTCTCTTTTAAAGAAAGGCCCAGGCGCCCATTCTTCTCACACAGTGGCTGGTGGGGCACTGGTCCAGGAGGCCTTGACTCCAGATGTCTTAATTCCTTGGTCCATCGGTCATGCTACGGTGAGACGAGGAAGGCGGGTTGCTGGCTGGAAAATATGACTAAAATTACAGGTCTGGTTTTAGGAGAGAGGCTAGGACAGTGCAAAGTTTTAAGCATCTCATAAACATAATTAAAAAACAAGTAATATTTTTACAACATGAGTAATACGACTGAAGAGTGAATAAGTCTGTTGAGCCTGTTCGAAGGGCACAGGCTACATCAGTCCAAGCACAGTCAGCAGTTTAGTGGCTAGCTGGAGCTCATTGGTTCCTCGGAGGGCCTGGACTTTCAAAACCTGAGTTCTGCATTGCTCAATTTGGAGTTTTAAAAGCTGTGTCAGGAAGTCCCAATTTATTCAGAAGGGTTCTGGTAGAGCATTAGTCTAGTTTATTGGAGTTGTTGAGTGTCCTGTTATATTGAGCTGTTGTATGGCCGGTATGCGGATTTGATAGGTGTAGTTTCTTAGTAACAAGGAAAAGTTTCCTGATTTAAACCCCACCCATTTCACACACCATCCATTTTTAAGCCCCTGGCCATTGAGCATGGCTGATCCTTCCCAGTAGATTTTATTTCCCTGTTCCATCCAGTGCTGAGGGGATACTGGTTCTATACATTATAATGGTGATGGTTCTTGTGACCATCCCTTCCAAGTGTTACCTTGTCCTGCCCAAATTAGTCCCATACATGGATAGTATATCTCTAGCCCAACTAGAAACCGTGTGTCGTTTGTTCCAACCCGCACCTGCCACACCAGCTTTCGGGACCATCCCCATTTGCACCCACCCCCAAAACCTGCTTGCAGTAGGGTGGCAGGGGTCCAATTCCCTCTAGCTACTCCCTTGACAGTGAGTGTGCACTGAGCTAGTGTACGTTCCTCGAGGGTTGTTCGCCAGGTGGCTCTGAAAGGCCAATAGCTTTTTAATTACTTTGCTACATTGGTACCCTTTAATTTAGAAGGCCATACCCCCAGACAGGCATTCTGTAAGAGGTTTACAAAATGATCTGTTAGCGTTTGCTGGACCTGGTCACAAGCTGCTGCTTATAAAAAAAAATTGACACTTTTTACCAAATCCGTCATAAGGCTTTTGGTGAAGTTTCCAAGGGTTAAAATAACCGTTCCCAGCAGGTGGTCGGTGGAGCTCCCCCCCTCTGTCTAGCAGCCACAGGGTATGTTCCAGGCGTTGGACTTGAGCTGCTGAGTCAGATTCCTGTAAAGAGTTCCACCCTTTCCACAAATAGTTAACAACATCCCCTCGTTGTGGGAGATTAACCCCTGCTGAATTTGTAATGGCCCACAGCAGCATTTTTTTCTCCTACTCTGGTAAATTGGGAACAATTAGCAAAGGTATCACTCAGAAACCAATCAGTGGGGAACAAGGTGATAGATATCTGCAGTCCCAATGCATTCAGATATTTTGGAAGGAGGGGGAGATGTGGGGGGAGGGAGAGGGCCAATTATGGTGCATTTTCTTTTAATTTGGGAGTGGGTGGTACGACAGATTTAATTAAAGGGTACCCTCCCTGAAGAGTTTGATGGAATCCAAAGCGGGGTGACACTCCTGTCAGATGCCCATGCACCCCAGACCATTGAATCATTTGTTTGGTTAAAGCATGGAGAAAGATACATTGTCCAGCATAAATGATGGCTCGGACTGTCTGTGTTAAACGCTCTGAGTGAATATTTGACCCCCCCACTTGAACTGTTCATTATTATTCCTTTTCCTGCTAAAATATAATGAGTAACATTATGCATTTTTAAGGAACCATTATGAAACCATTCAATGATTTGATTAATTAGGCCACACCTGTTCCACATGTGGGTTTGGCAACATTTTTCGAGGATTTCTGGGTCTGAGAATGGTGGGTTGTGAGGGGAAGAGGGGAATGCAGCTTGGCAGGGGATATTGTTGGACAAGCCTGAGGCTGGGGTACTTTGCTGCTCCGGGAACCTGGGGTTAGGATTGGGCCATTCAGGCAGGGGAGTACAGGCCTACCCAACCCTGCAGCCCCGGGAATAGGGAATAAATCCCAGATAATATCCCACGCCGCAGCCTGTGGTTGTACAGATTCCTCCCTGCCACCAGGGAATGGATCACCTCCTGTACTAAGGCCACTGGTGGAATTCCTCTGGGGTATAGTATTTTGGTTCCTGCATTAGCTCTGGCCTTGGTTCTGGCTTTGGGTCCTGCTTTGGTTCTTGCTGCTCCCCAAGGTCCCACTGGATCGAGGGGTCGATAGCGAGGTCGGTCATACCTCACCCAAGCAGCTGTGGTAATTATCCACAGGAACATCCACAGTTCTGAAAAACAAAATTGTTTCATTCCTTTTGGCCTTTGGCTAATGAACTATAATACTTTAACTGAGAAATGTGAGCCCACCAACACTGGCCCTTGTGGGGTAAGCAAACCAGAGATGGTCGGATTATGTCAGCGACCAAATAGGGGCCTTTCCATTGAGGCACTGGGAAGGGATTGGGGCCCTGGGCCCGGCACATTACTAACATCCCTGTTTGTATTCGATATAGAGGGTTGTAAGTGTGTGTGAGGGGGTGACGGGGGTGTCATACCGGGTCTTGGTTTCGGTTTTAGCCTTGCCCTCTGAGTGGGCTGCCTCCATTTGCAGTACTCGGATTCTTTTCTGGAGCTGTGGGATTCAAGCCTTCATGTCGGCTTTTACAACCTGCTCCACTGGTGGAGGGGTAAGGAGATTTTCCCATCGAGGCATTGGCCTTCCTGTTAATATCTCATGAGGACTAATGCCTGTGGCCTTGGCAGGCCGGGCCCAGATTCTCATTAGAATAAAGGGTAGGAGCTCAGCCCAGTTGGTGCCTCTCAGGTTGGCACCTCTTCATAGCTCCCTTTTGATGATATGGTTCATGTGTTCCACCTGCCCAGCAGCCTGGGGGTGGTAGGGGATGTGGAGTTGCTGCTCAATGCCCAGTACTTTACAGAGGTGGTGCAACAGGGAGCTATGGAAGGCTGGTCCTCAGTCTGAGTCCATTACTCGGGGAACCCCCCAGCGTGTAAAGACCTTGGGAGCAAGCAGTGAGGCAGTAATTTGGGCGGTCTGGTTCTGGGTTGGGAACGCCTCCACCCACTTGCTAAATGCATCCACTATGACCAGCATGAAGTGATACCCAGCCTTAGTTCGGGGGAGGGAGCCTACATAATTCATTTGTATTCTTTCCCAGGGGCGGTTAAACGCTATCTCATAAGTTTTCCCTTGTGGCCTGCCGGAGCGGGCTGATGCCCGGCACACTCCAGGCATCTATTCACCCACTCCTTAACATCCCCTTGCCATGTGGGACACCAACCCAGACTTCCCACTGTACCCATCATTTCCTCTTCCCTTGGGTGCCCATTCTCCTTAGAGCCGTGTACCCACCGCAGCAGGGTATATAGGGAATGAGGTGGCCCTGCTTGTTTTCTTTAACCCATAGACACTTTTCCTGTCGTAAACCTAGGGGGGTTGGGCCCTTCCATTCCCATTGCTCCCGTTTAAAGGCGGCATCCCACTCCATTTGTTTTTGGGTACAAACAGCTGCCACTAATGGATTCTTAGGGGGCACTTGGTACCGGGCTGGGAGGGGTTGTTCTTCAGCTTTGGCAGCCACTCCCACTTGTGCATTTCCCAGTGCTCAGAATCCAGTCCTTTGGTGAGCTTTCACCTTAACCATTAGAACTGGACCACGGACTTTATCCTGGATTGCCCTCCACAGTTGGTGGTGACATATGGGGCTTCCCGAAGGATCCTGCCAATCATGGGAGGCCCGTCACCCTAACAATTGGTTAGCTCCCCGAAACACATAGTCACCATCCAGAACTGCCACCCTCTGCCCTGCAAAGGGAAAATCCTCCCATAATTGGAGCAGGACCCAGAGAGCACTTCGCTGAGCCTACTGTAGGGCGTAGGACCAGCTCTGCTGAGAGCTGACTACCTATTCCAGTAATTCGCTTTCCGGCATGGCTGAGGTGGCAACTACCATCAGTGAACCAGAGCTCATCCCCACTTTTAACCTGATCAGGGGGAAGGGCTTGGAACCTGCTGGTAACCTCTGGGGTTTCTGGAATTTTACAGATGTGGGATAATCCCTTGATCAGTAATCCTGCGACCTGATGTTCTGGATTTTTTTAAGTGCTGCTGCTCAATTTGACTGTTTTTCAGAGCAATTGCCCACCGTCTGATCTGGGTGTCAGTTACACCCCCCTTCAGTAGGTCACCAGAGTGTATTAATTGTCCTGGAGTGTGAAAGGTTCGCAGAATGACTTTCTCTCCCCGATTACATATTTTAGCTTTTGAAGAGCCCAGTAGCATGCTAACACCATTCTTTCACAAGGACCATACTTGCTTTCCACAGCTGACAAGTGGCGGAGGCAAATGTCACTGGTTGCAGATCAAATCCTGACTGCTGACATGCCACCACCCCAATTTCTTCCCCTTCTGGGTACAAAATAAAGGGTTTAGGGTAAAGGCTGGCCAAGCTGGGGGCTGAGGCAATGTGCTGTTTTAATGCCGTGAAGGCTTTTATGCACTCAGGGGTCCACCCCAGTCTGGGGCTCAGAGCAGAGTTTGTAAGGGTCGCAGCAGGGTACTGCATCGAGAGAGGAACTTTTGGCAGAACCCGGTTAACCCAATGAATGAGGCTAGAGCCTTTGCATCTGTGGGTCGGGGCAGTTGGGCAATCACTGCCGCCCGATTTGAATCTATGGACCCCCTGCCTGGTTCAATAGTTACTCCTAGACAAGTAACTGAAGTTCGAACCAGCTGAGCTTTCCTTCCATTTAGTTTTAATTTTGCCTTCCTGAGACCCTGAACAATTTATTGAGTAGCTGAGGTAACTTCTGCCTGCTCCCTTCCCCGAATGAGAATATCATCTACATATTGGATACACCACTGGCACACAGGTCCTAGTGCCTCCAGAACCTGCTTAAGTTCCCAGTGAAACAGGGTGGGAGCATTGAAATAACCCTGAGGTAAGACGCACCACTGGAATTGAGACCCCTGCCATGTGAAGGCAGTTTTCCAATGACTACCCTGGGCAAGGGGAATGGACCAAAATCCATTCGAGACATCTAGTACAGAAAACAACTGGTCCCCAGGTTGGATCCAGGCAATCATTTCAGGAAGTCAGGCTACCAGTGGGATAAGGAGGGGGGTAACCAGATTCAATTCCCAGTAGTCAATGGTTAGTCTCCAGGACCCATCCGGCTTACGTATGGGCCATACCGAGACATTAGCACAGGAGGCTGCAGGCTCAATGAGTTCTCACTGTTCCAGGATTTTTATAGTAATGGAGAGGTCCTGGATTGTCGCTCGGAGAATAGGATACTGCATGACTGCCAACGGTAATTCCCCTTCTATACTTACTGAAGTCTGACGCTGCCAACCATCCAGTCTGTCTGCTGCCCATGCAGCCAAATTCTCCCAGCCAGAGGGAAAGACCCCATGCTTAGGTCCTTTTGGTACACTGCTCACCAGTCCCATTGGTATTAATTGGCCCTGGCTGTTAGGAATAGACCACAGCTGGCGATTACACAGATCAATAATTACATGTTTTAAACTCAGCACTCCTAGTATGCTTAGTTGGATATTGGGTCCAATGACCCATGGGGAGGCATCAAAGGGTTCTCCCTGGGTGGGGCATAATACACCAGTTTGTTCAACTCCCCAATTTTGACCTCCCGTAGCTCCCCCAAATGAGATTGGCTGTCCCCGTTTCAGGGCAGGGCCATTTGCCATATTTAAACTTGATATGTAATCCAAGAGGTATACCCCCTCAGGCCCACCGTTCACCTGCCCCTGAATTATGAGACAGTCAAACTGATCCACAGACAGGGTCCAGCTCCATGGACAGCCTGAGGGCTTCCTTAGTTGATAGCAGCCACTTCCGGGGGATGGGTCTGTCCACATTTAAAGCACACATCCCTCTGGGCAAAGTTATTAGCTTGGCATCCCAAGCAAGGACAGTCTCTCTTTTTTTTTTTTTATTGCAGGGTCGGCCTTGGGGTTCAGAGAGGTTGAAGGGCCAGATCGGGACCCCTGGGGTTTTGGCCTGTGATCTCTGAGGAGAGCATCAAGGCGCTCCTCCAGCCGACGGATTTGAGCAGCAGTGTCCTTGCCAGAGGGTGCAGTGGGTTTAATTAGCTTGCTCTGAGCATTATTGTGCTGGCGCACATAGGTGGAAGCCTTTTCCACTTACAAAACCAGGCTATTAGCTTGAAAGGGTCCCTCCTGTAGCTCAAGCCAATCGCAAACTGATGGGCTTAGGCAATGAAGCCAAGAGTCCAGTGAAGATGAACCGAAACCTACACCAGGAAGCATTCGCCACTCCTTTGGGAGTGGGTCCTCAATGGTATGGATCCATGCTTGACTACGCTGTATAGCAGCTTGGGGATGTTCCCCTGGGAGTGGGGCAAGTTTCACCAGACCTGCTGCTTGTGAGTATACCTCAAATAAAATTCTAGCCATATCCAGGATTCTGTTCCACTCCCGTGGCAAGGGACCCAGCTCTCTATACAAACTCTCGCGGTCACTGTCCGTCAAGGAGGTGAGTGTAACTTCATGACGGATGGTGGGGCCCTCTTCTCCGTCCGGTTGGGGACCAGTGGGAATTTTGATACCAGACTGGTGGAGAAGATCTGCGTCAGGAGGGGCAATGGGAACATGGACAACTGTCTGGGTCACAATAGGACAAACAGGGTTATTGTGACCGAGTTTATCCTCATAGGCTGGGGGGCAAAGGGATCAGATGGAAGAGGAGGATAAAGAGGGGACAGGGTAACAGAAGGCTGCTTTAAGGTGTTTACTTGACCCTTCAGGGCCAGGTTTTCTGACTTAAGGTGGTTAAAATCTTCCATATGGCTCTCAGCCATTCTAACTCCAAGCACACTATGATTATTAACTGTGTGCTGCTCCTCCGTGAGTTGTTGCAAGGTTTCAACCTTGCTCCTAAGCCTTGTAACTTCATCCCATAACCCAGACAAGCCCTCGCAGGGAGCCTGCACCAAAATAGCCTCTTTTTTATTCTGGGAATACCTGGACGTGAAGGAGGCTTTCACCCACCCCTGGATGGCTGGCCAGTCCTGACGTCCCCCGGGAGGACCTGCAGAAGGACCCCCCCATTTCCCTACCAACTAATTAATATATTCCTTGACCGTGGTTACCGTAAAGGGCCCATTTAATGTACCCATATCCATGGCGAGGAGTGGTGATCAGGCACTCCTTTCCCCTGGGATCCTGTTTGTGACGCCAGATTTTAGAGACAAAGAACAGGGAGACCCAGAGGCACTTTGGGTCAGTGGTTACCCTTTATTGCCTGTTCATTTCTCTTTGACGCTGCAAGTGAGCGACGAGGGGGTTACTTTACAATCCTTTAGCCATAACAGTATGTAAATGTATACGTTTTCAGCAACTTCTCATGGACCCTTATTTGATTACATGAACAACTAGAAAATGAATATTAACCTCTATATAATGAATACAATTATACCCACCACTGTTTGTTGTTTACAGAATTACTATACAGAGCACAGACACATTACCTTGAAACCTATTATTTCTAACATTCTTTAAAATACACAGTATGCAAAGGAGGGAAAGAAGATAATACTCTCTTCCCACCAAAGGCCTTGTGCCGGATGGGAGATAGTTATTTTGTTAGCCTTATTCCCTGCGCAGATGGCCAGGAAGGGAGGAAAAGAAGAGAGAGAAACAAGGTTTGTCCATGCCATGACCCCGTTCCCTCTAGCTTAGGCCTGATCATTTGTCCAGCTTTAACTCTTTACTCTCTTACACCAGGCATGGGTGGGAGCACTGGGGGAATGCCACGATAGGTGGGAGATGAGGGGGGTGGGTTCAGGCTGGCAGGGAATATAAAAGGGAGAGTGGCACCAATAGGGTCAGAAATGCGTAAAGTGGATCTAGGGTGAAGTGCTATAGTGCATTTTTGTGGAAATAACAAATTCTGCACGGAAAAATAAAATTCTGCAGGGAACATGAATTCTGTGCAAATTCTGCATTGTGCAGTGGTGCAGAATTCCAACAGGAGTAATATTCAAAATGGTTAGAAAGTGATAAATGAATGATTGAGCTGCCTTTCTGTTTGTTTTTTCTCCTGTGGTTTTACCTGAAACATCCATAAAGTTTCACTTTTTTGTAAATCTAGTGTAGTGGACAGACCTCAATATTGATGCAAAAGTTCTTATTAATAAAATCATTCTAATTTATATGTATAATGTTAGGTCATTACAAATGTGCTTGCAGCTTCACTGAATTTTAAGAGACAGCTACAATTATTCTTGTACCCATGATGCTAGGAAAATATAATAACTCATGCTTATGTTTTTGGTTGCTTATTTTATTCAATGAAATGTTCAGGTTAATTTAAAGAAATTCTAAGGAAATATGCTTTCTGTCACCCAGGGACACCCCTTAAATGTCAGTGGAGACTGCATTTACACAGGTTCTGAAATGCAGCTTAACCTCTACCTTGCTTTAACATTTTACAGTATTTTCTTTTATGTTAAGTTTTAAAAGATGTATAAAAGTATTAGATTTTGTGCTTTGTATCAAATATTCAATGGAAGTCTTTAATTGCAAATTCTAAATGTACTGCCATGGCAGATCATAAATCAAAAAACATTAATTGGGTCAAAAGGAAATAACCACACAATTGTCATCTCAAAGAACAAGATACAGTTTGGTGTAGAGATAAGATTATTTTAAAAGAATAAACTTTATAAGATGTTTATGTTTTAGGAAGAGTTCTTATAGAAGTATTCTTTATTCAGAATCAAAAAATGTGATACCGAGGATCCTTATCAGAAGTTGTAAACTACACTGTCAAGGTGGGGCTTCTTTGATTCTCTTTGCAGGAAAAAATAATTTCTAGAATCTTTTGTGTGGGTCTGAAAAAATTCCTATTAAAATTAATTTCTCTTATATGCACTGTAAAGTCTTCATTCTTAAAACTTTACGAAAAACATTGATGACTGGAAAAATGTTTTACAGAAAATGTTGGTTACTTCTCTCTAACTCATGTTTTGTCTCATTGATGCAAACCTTGCCTGTTCCTTACATGCTTGAGATGACTCGTCTCTTCTGAGATGCATATTTACAAACATATACTTTCATATAAGAACTTCCTAATGCCATTGTTATGTGAATAGGAGATGTTTATGCAAAAATATAACCTGGTCATTTGATGCTATAACTGGTTACCAATATAAGAAGCCATTAGAGTATAAAATATGAATATTAGTTAGGGAATGAATTAGTTATCTGGCAGTGCTTAAGCATCTTTCTTAACAGATTCAGGAAGACCAGAGCCACAAAGACTGTTAAGAAGAAACAATGCCATCTTGGTTGACTATTTAAACATAAAAACACTATTTTAAGAACCAATTAAGTTTAAGGCTATTTTGAGTACTTAAAGATCATTCTATTTGACATAAAGTCAATTGTATACAGTTGAAGGAGAATGTCAAGTCCTGTTAAACCCTGGAACTAAGAGTATGTCTACACTGCTTGCACCTGCTGAATTGTAGAAGTCACAGGAGCATGATCACACTACACTCCTTGCACCAGGCTCTTGTGTCCCCACTTGCCATGCTTGGGTTGACATTCAAAGCAGTGCACTGTGGATAGCTATCCCACAGTGCAACTAGCCACAGAGGCTTTTGGGAAGCTTGTCATCCTCCTATGATGCAACATGCTCCTTCCCCATCCCTTCTTTCCCCAAACAAACTGCAAATGCTTTTTTCACCGCCATACATACACTGTTGTCAGAGCAACATGGAGTCCACTAAGCTCTGCACTATCATTGTGAGCATCACAAATATCTCATGGCTTATCCGGCAGTATTTTCAAAGGTCAGAGAGGCGCTGCAGCATGGAAAATAGCGATGTTACTGAGACCACCCTGTTACAAGCCATAGAGCAGAACAATTCCCCTTTGCTGCAGACTGTCACACATCATCTTCAGTCTGTGGAGCACTGGTTCTAGTCCAGGGAAACAAACACAGACTGGTGGGATCACATTGTTATGAAAGTGTGGGCTGATGAGCAGTGGCTGCAGAACTTTTCATAAGCGACAGGCCACTTTCTTTGAACTTTGTGCAGAGCTGTCCCCAGCCCTGAAGCACATGAATACTCGCTTGAGATCTGCTCTGACAGTGGAGAAGCGAGTGGCCATTGCTCTGTGGAAGCTGGTAACTCCAGACTGCTACTGGTCAGTTGGGAATCAATTCGGAGTTGGTAAATCCACCATTGGAGCTGCTGTAATGCAAGTGTGCAAGGCCATCAATAGGATTCTTCTAAGAAGGGTAGTGACTTTGGGAAACGTGCAGAACATAGTGGATGGGTTTGCCACAATGGGGTTCCCAAACTGGGGGGGGAGGGCAATTGATGGCACGCATATCCCTAACCTAGCACCTGACCACCTTGCCACAGAGTACAAAAACTGGAAGGGATACTTCTTAATGGCATTGCAGACCCTTGTGGATCACAGGGGATGTTTCACTGATTTCAGTGTGGGGTGGTCTGGAAAGGTGCATGATGCTGATCTTTAGGAACTCAGATCCGTTCATTAAGGTGCAGGCAGGCACTTTCTTCCCTGACCAAAAAATAAACATTGGTGATGTTGAAATGCCTATAGTGATCCTGAGGGATCCTGCCTACCCTTTGATCCCTTGGCTAATGAAGCCCTACACCAAGCACCCGGTCAGCGAGAAGGAGTGTTTCAATAACAAGCTCAGCAAGTGCAGAATGGTGGTGGAATGTGCATTTGGCTGTTTAAAAGCCAGACGGAGATGTCTGCTTACTAGGCTTGACATCAGTGAAAAGAACATCCCATCAGTTATATCTGCGTGCTGCGTGCTCCATAATTTGTGTGAAATGAAGGGGGAAAAGTTCCCCCAGGATTGGGCTGTGGAGGCTGATAGGCTGGCTGCAAATTTTGAGCGGCCAGATTCCAGCACTATGCTCAGAGCCAACTGCGCAGTGCTTCGGCTTTGGGAAGGATTGAAAAACCAGTTTTGCAATGAACAACAGTAATGTATGTCTCTGCTGTGCCTTTATTTCCCATCCTCCACCCTCGCTCCAGTGGCCCCCTCCCCTTTTCTCCCCACCCAAGCTATCCCCACCCAAGCTATGAATGAATAAAGACAGATGTTTTTAATATTACAAAGTTTTATTTGTGACCTGCTTTAATGGGGGGAAAGGAGGATAACTTTACAATGTTAAGTGTCACTGTGTAAGCAACTGTGGTTGCATGCAGTTCTTAAAGGGGCCATCATGTCCTTCTGCTTGTCTTCACCAGTTTGGAGTGCAGCACATACTGCACTCTGCCCAGTCTTCTCCTAGACCTCTTGAGGGGTGAGGGGCTCATAACAAGCGGTAGGCAGCAGAGTGTTTTGGAGGGGCTGCAGAGGGAGTCTGTTCTGCCCCTGCTCTTCCTGGAGTTCTACCAGATGCCTCAACATGTTGGACTGATCCTTCATAATATGCAACATCTCCTGTTGCATATCACACTCCTGCTCCTGTGCAGATCTTCTGTGTTCCATGTCCTTGTCTAGTTTTTCAGATAAGGACATCCTCCAGGCTCTGAGCTCTGTGTCAGCAGCTGCGGAGGCGTTCATTAGTTCACCGAACATGTCATCCCACAGGTTTTTTTTTCCATTTCCTAAACTGGGAAAGTCTTTCAGCTGGAGTTTGGCAAGGGGGGCCAAAGGCCGAGGTGTCTACTGTAAGAACAGCAAAGCACAAAGTTGCTATTGTTAGCTGACCCAAAGTAGTAAAGGAAATCATAGAATCATAGAAGATTAGAGTTGGAAGGGACCTCAGGAGGTCATCTAGTTCAACCCCCTACTCAAAGCAGGACTAGCCTTATCTATGTTACAATGTAAAAAGTATTCTCCTTCATGTTCACAAGGCTAAGCTAGACCCGCATTCCAGTCTGTACATCTCGGAAGGGTTGGACTGGCCTTACAGATATGGTAAGCAAAGGGCCCTTGCATCTGTTATAGAGAGGCTTCATTAGCATTAAAATCTACAATCCACATCTGAGAAAAAAGAGGGATCACGGGGCTCCCCTGTAACATGCCAAGGACTGGTTTGGGAGGAGATGTGCCGAACAGATTAGAGGACACTGTGGGTGAATTGTAGCGACAAAAACATAGGGCAACCATTGCACCGACCCTAAATGCCCGTTGCAACAGTACTAGGACTAGGAATCCCGTCCACAGCAGAGGAATAAAACAGAATGACTGTATTGGTCGGGTACTTTAAACTTGCGCCATCTTCCCTAGGTGACCATGTGTGATATCAGTCTCCTGAGGGAATGCAGGCGGAAAGAGATTTACTGCAAGCATCGGGATACAGGCCTGGCCCTTATGCTGCTATGCTGTGTTCCGTGATGATTCCTGCTCCATTAATAGCAGAGTGGCATGAAAGTGTCCTTGAGATATCCACAGAGGATTCTCAGAGCACTTCTTCACATAAATAGTCTGTTCTGGGAATAACCATCCACTGAGGTTTGCCACCACCCAGTAACAGTCTCCCCTCAAAAACACAAACTCCTTTTAAGAAGTTGGACTGGGGACATAACCGCAAAAAAAAAGATTTGCCCCACACACTCACCAGATGTGTCTTCCCCGCATCTCGATCAGTCCCGCTGTCATGTGTGTGGCTGGACTGCTCTGAAGTAATGAACAGGTCCTGGCTGTCGGAGAATGGATGCCCTGCTCTCCTGCACCCTACTCTCCTCATCCTCATTCTCCCCATCCACAGAGTCCTCCTCATTTGTCCTGGACTGGGATTCTTCGGAGGTATCGATGTTGTGTGGTGGCACAGTGGTGGGGTCACCTCCAAGAATTGCATGCAGTTCCTCGTAAAAGCGGCATGTTTTGGGCAAAAAGCCAGAATGGCTGTTAACTTCCCTGGTTTTCTGATAAGTCTGCCTCAGCAATTTGATCTTAACACAGCACTGCTGCAGCACATGTCCCTTTTGTGCCTCTTCTCCAACATGACGCGAGATATCTTCTCGTGTATATCTAAATTTCTTTTGCTGGCTTGGAGCTGAGCCAGAACAGACTTTTTGCCCCACACACCGATGAGATCCCAGACCTCTGGTCGACTTCAAGCTGGAGCGTGTTTGGGCTGTGCAGTTGCCACAAGCAGTTCAGCTACAAAGCTCTCTCCATGCTGTCTAAACCAGAAATGAAAATTCAAAATTTCCTGGGGCTTGAGAGGAGGAGCTATTTCCTGTTTACGTGGCCACATTACAGTAGAGTGCGAATGTCCAGAGCGGTCAGAATGGGGCATTATGGGATACCTCCTGGAGGCCAATGGCATCGATTTACATTGCGCTCTGACTGCACTGACACAAATTTGACCCATAGAATTCGAATTCAGTGCTACGCCACTTGTGGAGGTGGTTTTATTAGGTCGACTTTTACTGCGCTTTAAATCGACGGAATTTACACACCATACTTTGGAGACGCATACTTTAGGGGGTCGATGTAAGCATTACATCGACCTCCATTGCCAGTGTACACCAGACCTAAAGGGATATCTCTGATAATGGACTGAATGGAGGTCAACTTAAAACTGAAACTTGAAAGCTGTTCTGAGAATTTCCGACCACAAAGACAAAGGCAGTATAACCTTCAAGTTGAGGAAAAATTATAATCCTATTGCATAAGGAGTAGAAGATTGCCTATTCATGAGCTGAAACTGCTAATTCAACAACCAATGAAGGTGCTGAACAAGTGAAAGGATAACAGCATCTTCCTTCTTCAATGAAATTATAGGAAACAGAGGGATATAAAGTCTCTCTGACTTGAACAAGCTCGCTTTCTCTGCTCCCATCCTCAACTTTACAGCACTCAGCATAGCTCATCCTGTTCATCTCCTTTGGAAAACGGCAAACATAGTGCCTATCTTCAGGCTAGTGTGAGGTAGATTTACACCCCATCTTGCTGTAAACGAAGCGTCCTGAGAGGCGGTCCACCCCTGGAGGGACCAATGTACCTTATTCTCAAAATTAGCAGTGATTCCTGTTTTAGTGTATCAAAGATCATCAAAACAATAGATAGATGGGAAAAACAATTTCATTTAAGGGTTTGTGATTCCTATTTGGTATATAATGGATAAAACTACAAATTTTGATTTTTAATGGGCAAACGTGAGGAAACTAACTAAATACACATGTTGCTATGTGTTTATTTTAGAAAAGGCAACATCAAAGAAATGCAACCTGTCCTTGGAGTGGAGGGTAGTGAGGTTTGTGATGGTCTTTCACTCCTGGGTTGTTCATTCACAGTCTCAGACCTGCACCTGAGAAAAAGTTTTGCCTCCCACACAGATGAGATTTATCCTTATTGTAGAGAGTTCCACTGAGCTAGAGGAACAAAGCCATCAACCAGTCTTTTCCCAGAGAGTTGGGCTCTTTTAGATAGTCTGGGACCAGGCCATGTGGCGCTTTGAAGATAAGGACTGAGACCTTGAACTTGATTTAATATTCTATGGGAAGCCGTGTAGGGAGTGGAGGACAGTGTGATGTGCTTATAGTAGCCCATGGTGCTGAGGAGACACAGTGCGGCGTTCTGAATTAGTTGGAGTTTCTAAGTGGTGAAGGCTTCATGTCCAGGTATATCATGTTGCTGTAACCCAGCTGAGAGGTGACGAAAGCTTGAATAACTTAGGTCATGTAGTCATCTGCCAGGATGGCATGAAGCGTCCTAGCCAACTTGCTGATGCTGCTACAGGAAAGCTTAGCATTAGCGAGTAATCTAAGAGTGCTCCTAAACTACAGACTCAATTGACCAGTTGTGGGTATAAGCCTTCAACCAAAGAAGACTGCACCGTAGCTGCAAACTCTTCCAAATGCTTTCCTCTGCTCCCCAGCATCACCTCTGCCTTGCTCGGGTTCAGCTTCAGTCATCTCCTCTTCATTCATGAGCTGATGTCGTCCAAACACTGGGCCCTCTTGGTGGCATTGGTGTGGTCATATGTGGCGAAGGATAGGTGGAGCTGTGTGTCCTCTGCATATTGCTGGCACTTGAGTCCATGTTGTCTGACCAGTTCACTCTGTGCTTGCATGTAGATGTTGAATAGAACCAGAGAGAGAATTGATCCTCATTGGGTCTAGTGGTGGAGGGGTCATTCCCGTCACTACTACCCAAATCTTTTTAGTGCATTTTTCTGGACCCCTGCACCTCTTTTAGGCGAGACAGCAATATACCATGGTCAACAGTGTTGAATACTGCAGAGAGGTCAGAAGATGAGAATGGATGTCTGCTCCCTATACACTGACAGCAGGAGACCATCCATGCATGACTTCTAATTTCAATAATTTAAGTTGTAAATGTATCACAAGTACTTTCTCAATTCATTATTGTAAAGAGGTTACTATGAATATAAAAAAGCATATTTTTCTCCTACTGTCGATGTGTATATATATATATACAGAGAGAGATAGTGATAGTAGAAGGGGGATTTGTTTATCTTAAAATCAAGGTATACATAAAAAATGAATGCACGAGTTATTTCAGGGGCCACATCCCCAAGTTCCTGTGGACAGATTGCTTGGAACGTATCTTGCTGTGTCTGAAGTTAAATAACGACAGACGTTTATTTAGAATTGTTCTGGCTACAGCCAATAAATGTATTTTGTCCCTTTGGTTGGAAGTACATATACCATCTACCAGAATATAGGAATTAAGAGAAATGGGGTAATTTATTACCTATATTAGATTAACAATTGAGCTACTTGAGGAAAAATGGGAAAAATAGGATGAACAGATTTTAAAAAATTGACAGAACTTTTGCAAAAACATACAATATGAATATCTGCTGATGTTGCCTGATCCTTTCTAATGGTTGATAATATTTCTATTGATTCATCCTGATTAATGAGCTGAGGGTTATAGAGTTCTTGTCCCAGAATCAGTCTTGTAGGGAACCTCGAGGTGTATGGCAGGGACACATACTGAGGGCAAAGTAAAGCTTTGGTAATTTTTATTAGAACAAATAATAAAGACAGAAAATCTCCGAGCCACATAAACATATCGGAATAGTACAATGTTGGGGATATCTGTGGTATCATTCTTTGCATATGCTCTCAGTCTTGCATACTCACCCACTTCCTTGAGGACCTGGTGGTGAGAGAAAAGGGACCAGCCCTGTCTCTGGCATGCCGAATGCGTCCGATGGTCCAGGTTCCTCAATGCCCAAGGTTGATAGTAGATAACAATAGAGATGAAGGGTCAAATGATGGAAAGCTAACCCCCTCCACACAGTAGTTTGCCCTTTTATAGGGTCTGAGCTCTATCATGAATATTCATTCTAATGCCAGCCTTCCATGTCCAAATCCAACTTCCCAGAGCCACAGTCTGCAGTGATCCGCTCAAGGTAGTTCTTGGCAGTGTCACTGGTGTCCACATGGAAAAGTAGGAAGGGGAAGCAGTCCAAGGGCTTGATGAGTCTCAGCAGGCTCTCCATCACATCCTGAATTCTGACCCCAGGCAAGCAGCACGCTTCCCGAGTTTCCCAGTCCAGACGGCAGATGGATGATTCTGTCCCTCTTGGGAGGGAGTCCCCAACTATCATCACCTGTCTCCTCCTCTTAGGAGTGGTTGTCATGGATCATCCATCCCCAGGACAATACATCCCACGCCTTCTGATTGATGGGGTCTCCTTCTGATCCCTTCTCTCAGATGACTCTTCCAAACCATTCACTGCAGTAGTAGCTGTGCAGAGAGCCTGAAAACATTGGGGGTATATGGGTTCTCCTCTTTCTTCCTCTGGAGCTCAAAGCTCAGTGGCTGTGGCTGTAGCTGAGATGCTTGTCATAGCCTCTCTCCTGCACTAGGGGCTTTACCTTCATGCTGAATGTTTTCATGAGTTCCTCCCACTGCTCTTTGTGACATGCTGATCGTCACAAACTCAGTTCCTGTAAAACTCTTCAAGACTGTTTTTCTCTTAATGGTGACTTGCTGATCCATTTGTACGCACGACTCTTCCTTCTCCCTGCACACACAGAGACGGGAACTGAACTCATTCTTTGCTTTACTCTCTTCCCTTTGGCAGTCCAGCAGTTTGTGAGACAGTATTTGAGACTGTTTTGCAAATTGAACAAAGCAGATGGGCTCCCAACCCTCCCAATAACGCAGCAGCAGCCTGGAAGGGTGTTGTAGAAGTCAGAGGGACTTGAGCCTGTTGGAGATACAGTATGTCCTGTGAGCAGATCGGGAAGGAGACAGGTAAAATGTGTGTGTGTGTGTGTGTTGGTTACAATGTCAGAAAAAATCTTTGTATCACTGAGGATTGTCACTGAACATGTTCCTGTGTTACAGAAAAGCCATTTGTCTCTGTCTGAGATCTACACAGATTAAAAACTCTCTTATACGGGGGGTTGAGAACACACGGTAGGCAATAATTAAAAGGTATAGCAGAAACTGATTTGTAATATTGTTTGGGGATAACTGAGACGTTCATGAACTGGTCTCTTCCTTAGCAGTAAATGATAGGTTCAGGTTCACACTTCACATCCACTGTAAGCGACAGTCACCAGACAGAAATATTTAATAGAGAGTTAAAATTGTGGCTGGGTGATCAATGCACCCTTCCCACCTGTGAGAGTTCAAGTGTCCCAACTCCAGGGTTGGAAATAAAGGAATGTGGTATTAAGGTCCCTCCTTCCACATCCCATCCCACTCCACATATCCCTTATGTAAGTGCCAGAGCTAGGAGGTTTAAAGGGGAAAAGAAGCTCTCTGCTCTCTATATAAGAGAAAGGGGAAAAGCTGGCTCTGACAGGCTTCATTTACATACATTACCCGTAGTGCGGGTCCATACAGTGTTGTTTATTTGGAGTTCATTCGTCATGTTCTTAAACCGTCATGTAACTTAGTTTATGAAAGGGGAATAAACTAGGCATGATATACGCTAGAGAAAGTGGGACACCATGAGATGAAGGGTAGTGGATTCAAACTGTCCCAACTGTGACTCTCCTCTGCCTTCCTGCCATTAGCATAACTCCCACACGACTCCTCTGTTTTTCCACCTCTCAGGTGTGTCCCTCCCCACAACCATGTCCTACTCCACACCCTTCCCGCTGACCTATTACAGCCACAGTTTCTACTGTCTGCTGCCTCCTCTGTGCCTCCCTGTGCAGCAAGCCCAATTTCCCCAAAGACACAGATATATGATTTTACATTTGAAAAAAGTGTAAGGAAGTTTCCCCTACCCTTCAAAGCAAAACCTCTGACACCTGACTAATAGTCAGCGGCAGCCTCCCATTCTGGATGTCTCCATTTCTGAGAAACTGAGGCACTCCGAATTCAGTGTGTAACACCTATTACCTGGGAGCCCCCAGAGGGGAGAAGGATCCGAAGATCTGGGTGTCACCTGAAAGGCAAGCAGCCTGTGAGAAAAGGACCACATGCCAGGTTACCCAGGTGCCTGAGACATGGTCAGTCTCTGAGAGAAGGTGTGCTTCAACCGGGGACACCAACAGCTTGTGGGGCTGGGCCAGGAGCCTGACTGACAAACTGGGCATCCAACAGCAAACCCTGATTAGCCTGCGGCTGGCTGAAATCACCCACTCACGTGATCTCAGCCTGGCCCACCACTGTGTTCGGGTGGGGGAGGGGGGAGTGGCTACTCTCTTAGGTAAGTTATGTTGGAGCAGCAGAGAGAACAGATGAGAAACCACTCTGCAGAGAGGCCTCCGTTTGTGTCTCTTGATCAGAGGGGCCCATTCTTCCAGGAGCCCCTGGTTCCACACTGGAGGGAAGAAGAGCCCCATACTCCATTTCCAGAGGGAAAATACATTTGCCCTTTTCATTCACTAGTCCTTCCTTGCTCCAAAAGCCAAAGAAGTGGAAAACATGGCCCAGAGACTAGACTGAAAGCAAGTGCATGGGCAGGGTTGTGGTTTGGTTGCAGCTGGGTTTACATTTGTGTGCGTCTCAAACAGTCAGAGGGAGGCAAAAAAAAAACCAACAAAAACCCAATCAAAAGCCCCTCAGAAAACTAAAAGAAAACTAGTAAAGCATCGTGTAACACGGCCCTGAGAGAGTAGTTGTTGTTGTTGGGGGTTTTGTTGTTGTTGTTTTGTATTTTGACGACATGCTGGCTAGAAAGTGGCTTGGAATTGAGAGCAAAGAAACTGCCTCCTGTTGTTCGATTCTTACAGTGTTCAGGGAAACAGGCCTTTGTGTACCTTCTTGGTAAATAAACAGGTTTGCTTCTAAGAAAGACTTTAATATATCATCTGTTTCTCCTCCTATTGGAAACAACCCACAAGGCCTCAAATATTGACTATGGATTGGGCTAAAAAGGAGTTGCATTGATGTCTGGAGCAGGATCCAGTTTTCAAGGAGAGAAATTGTGAGCAGGATTTCCTGTTTAATCAAGATGGAACAAACAATAGAGGTGCTGACAAAGGTTACAGATGGTCAAAAGAACTTAAAACAAGAATTTTACAAAAAAGAATTAAAATATAACCTAAAGAAAGATCTAAAACAAGATTTGGAGGCTTGATAAAAGAAATTGAAACAAAACCAAAAGCAAATGGGCCAGACCTCACAAAAAGAATAGAGCAACATCTCCAAGTTTCCCAGAAAGGACTGAGAGATGACCTGCAGTCAGAGATAAAATCAGGGTTGGGAAAGCAGTTACAAAGTGTTCGGGCACATCTTGAAACCCCATTACATATCTCCCTACCTGGGTTGTCAAGACAGATTGAAGAGGTGGCCAGCAACCTGATTATCATGAATCAGAAGGTTTCCCACAAAAATTGGGAGACCAGGGAAGCTCTGGCCAGCGTGGAACGTGGTAAGGGAGATGAGCTGCAGCATGGATTTAAGAAGCTGAAAAATCATGTTGAGAAGAAATGAAAGAGTCACAGACCACTGTGTAAATCAGCCACCTGGGAGTGGAATTGGGCCAGCTCCAGTGAACTTTGGCCAAGACTGGGTTTTTAGAACAACCGCAGAGGCCCAGAGGGGAGAGGTTAGATTGCCCCAGCTTGAGGTTGCAAAAGGACTATCTTTTGGGGGGGGAGCTCCCCAGGAGGCTTATTTGGTTCAGTTCAACATCACAGCTCAAATGAGTGGCTGGGAAGTTGAAGAGTGGGGGAGGGAGGACAGTTCTAGCAGCCATCATGAGTGGCCAAGCTCTGATGATGCTGAAGAGTTTACCCCCAGGAAAGGGACTGAGTTATCCAGATGTGTTACAAGCACAATACATCACAAACAAAAATTGATGCTGATCAGTGCAAGATCTTCCACACACGAACAACACATGACCTTTTCAGTGATGAAGCACTCAGTGTATCCTGCATCACTCAGATTGGCTGGATGACACCACAAGTCTTATTCTAGACCACCTCATCCTCCCCAAATACGTAGCACATGACAACACAAGACAAGACAGGAAGGTAAGTGGCCCTGTATTCATTGTCTCTACAAATACCAAATCCAAGACAGGTGCCTCATGTAAGTCAACTTCATTCAAATTCATTATCTGGCTGTAGAAACCAGAGTCAAAGCTAACAGATTTTATGCTCATTTCCAGACAGCCACAGACTAAAGGGTTCATAAAGGAGCTCATTGATATCTTGTCAGCCGTGGTGCCAAAATAACCCAGAATTGTCATCCTGGGAAACTTCAAAATGCACATTGACATGGCCATGGATGCAAAAGCCCCGAAACTCATCTCCTCCCTTCAGGCCCACAGACAGCAATTCCAGGCCCCAGGGCAGAACAGTCAATGGCCCCGGTAGAAAGGGACGGCTGAGATCTGAGTGGGCTTCCAACAGAAGTTTATACTTATTT
Source organism: Emydura macquarii macquarii (assembly GCF_026122565.2). NCBI lineage: Eukaryota > Metazoa > Chordata > Testudines > Chelidae > Emydura > Emydura macquarii. The sequence continues at coordinate 65,915 of NW_027133601.1, forward strand.
ATTATGCATCATGCAGGTTCCTGGGCAGCGGAGGAGGCGGTATCCGCTACTCAGCTTCCTGGGTCCCTGGGACTCCCCAGGGAGATGACTGATGAACCCGGGAAGTCGAGTAGCAGGTATCACCTCCTCAGCCGTCCGGTAACCTGCCTGGCACATAATAAATAAGCTCAGGGAAGGGAAGGGACAGAGAGTGCAAGGCCTCGGGGGAAGGGGGTGTGTGGAGTAGAGGAGGATACGTATCTATCCTCCCATCCATCTAGGCTCTTTTAAATCATCGGGCCCCTGGGCAATTGTCCTCCTTTTCTCCCTCCCCATCAGCAGGCCTACATCTCTAGTCTCCCTAGTAATTTTACAGGTCATCGCTGGTTCAACCCACACAGCTGGACTTGATCTTAGGCCTAGATATCCAGATAGAGGAATCAGAACACAGCCACTGTTTTGGACAGACCATCACCACATTAAGGCAATGGTCAGAGACCGTCCTGTGCCTAGGCAACAAGAAAGACCAGTGGTCCTGATTCAATCACAAAGATGCACAGACTCAAACAAATTCCAAAGCCTGCTAGCGGAAAACAGCACTCCACCCACAGGATGATCTGTCAAGGGCTTGGTGAATCATTATTCTATACTAGCCTGGACCTTTGACACGTTGCCCCCAAATAGCCCCTCCCTCCCCACTGCCAACACACCATGACTCCCTGCTCCAAATGGAGAGAGGATGTAATCTCAAGCACCAATGGCAGAAAATGAAGACAGATCCAGACAGGATGAAACATGACGACTTCCTCCAACACTATGCTGAGGCTCTAATGGAGGGTATGCCTGCACTTAGAGCTGGGGGTTGTTCCCAGCTCAAGGAGACAGGCCTGTGCTAGCTGAAATGTAAGCTGCCCTGAGAACATGTGCCTATGGTCTTGGACAGGCATGTACTCAGGGTAGCTAACCTCTCATGGCTTGTGGCACCGTGGCTACACTCTATTTTTAGCACATTAACTCAATCAGGGTGAATGCAAGTCTGTTTCCTCAAGCTCAAAGTACAAACATACCTGCATTACAGGCCATGAGAACCTTCCCATCAGCCTCCACTGAGGCTGCCAAATATCTCCCCAAGGAGTTATCGGGGATGGTAAATTGTTTCATCATTCCTGAGTTCTTACAACCTGCATCAGAACTGAGCACTGCCAAGAACCATCATCCTAAGCAAAAATGACCACGCACATTCAGAAAGCCTTCTCATACAGTCTGGATCCACTCTACTTCCTCCCACCAACCAACAGGCCACCTGAATTCCCAGAGTTCAACACAGTCACTCATCAAGCAGTTCTGGACACGCTAAAGGAGTCTCAACCTAAGACCTGTGAATCCAACCCAGGCCCTTCATGGCTTGTGAAAGAGCCATGAACAACTGGTGCCACTCCAGATTGACACAGCCAATGCTACATTCAGGGGAGGGGTCTTCCCTTCATCCTTCAAACATGCAATAGTTCAGCCAGCATTGAAGTACCACACCCTGGATACATCAGTTCCAACAATTATCGCCCAGTGTTAACCCTCCCCTTTCTGAGCAAGCTCATAGAGAAGTTAGCCAAAGGTCCACTACAAGCTCATCTAATTCATCTGGATTCAGGCCAGGACATAGATTAGAAACTGTTTGTAGTGGCACTGATGGGTCATCTCCTGCTGTCAATAGATAGAGGTCAGACATCCATTGTCATCCTCCTGGACCCCTCTGTTGCATTCTACATTGTTGCCCGTGAAATACTGCTGTTTCACTGGAAAGAGGTGACAGGGACCTGGAGTAATGTGCTAAAATGGTTTGAGTCTATTGACTAAAAGGTGCAATTCCAGGAAGAAATTCTTATCTTGCAGCATATTCACCTTACCCAGAGCTTGTGCTTCAAGGATACGCATTTCAGCTAGTAGTATTTATAATGTGATTTTTACAAGTTACAAAACTTTTTCCATATTACTTAAAGATTAAGTTTAACCAATTAGTTTGTGCCAGCTTTGTCCTTGGTAGCACCCTGTAGCTCTGGGATGAAGACTACGGTCACACAGCTCTGCTTTCTAGCACAGTGGATCTCTTTAAAATAAGGAAAAAACATGTCTGTGCAGTGGACAGAACTTTCTGGGGGGCTGGTCTCAGACTGAGGAATGAACTCCCGCAGGAAGTAAGGACCATCGCAAACCTCACCACGTACTGCTCCAAGGGCAAGGTGCATTTCTTTGACCTTGCTTCCTCTAACATAAATACAGAGTTACATGGATATTTATTTATCGAAAAAAGCAACCAACCAAACAAAAAATATGCAAACAAGGCACTCTAAGCTTCTCCCCCTCAGGGCAGAATGAGCGATCAAACAACACATGCCAGATCTAAGACCGGTGCAGTTTTTGTAGACCTGTCATCGGCCTATGACACCATCTGGATTAAAGGCTTGATGCTGAAGTTTGCAAGGATCATTCCCTGCTGCAAAACACTACGTCTGCTGTGGATGTTGCTGAGCAATAACAGGAATGAGAACAGGAATGCTAAATGCACCCTGAAAGTGACCTTCTGTGGCAACACTGTGTGACATGACCCCACTCCTACCTACCTCACAGTGAAGTTGAATCACACCCTAACCTTCCACAACAATCTGAAGAAGGCAGCTGCCAAGACTAAGATGAGGATCAACCTGGTTCAGAGACTGGCAAGCACAAGCTGGGAGGCATCAGCATCAGTGTTACAGACATCAGCAATGGCCCTTGTGTACTTTGTTGCCAAGTACTGTGCACCAATATGGACCAGAAGTAGCCATAAATGACTTGTTGATGTCCAGCTGAACACTGAAACGTAGTGCATCACTGGAACCCAGTGCTGTTGCACATTGCTCCCCCATCCATTCGCCATGATGCTGCAACCCTTTGAGAATTCCAGGGAATCATGGAAAATGAATGTCTTCACATCCAGAAGTACCGTAACAACGTCCCTCACCAAAGCTGGAAGTTGTATAAGCCCTTTTGGACCCATGCATTTAAACTTCAACAATGCAACTTTAACCCTGATGAAGCTTGGAAAGACAACGTAGTTTACAAGGAGTTACAAATAAACACCTCATAAAAGACCTGACAGAAGATCTCTGGTTTCAATTCCCCATCAAGCTTACGGGCAACCTTAAACGACATTCACACAAACCAAGGCAGATGCAGATACTTGCTACGCAAATGGAAAATTAAAGACTCTCCAAAATGTGACTGTGTGTCACCTAAAACAGACCATAGAACATATAACAACTCAATGCCCAATTCATAAATAGAAAGTAGGCATCACAGCAATACACTCTGCTACTCCAGAAGCAATTATATGGCTTAAACATCTGGATGTAAAATTATAATTGTTGTTCTACATTTACGTCAGCCATCTGATGAAAAAGAAGATTACTTATTGCATTAATGAAAGGCATTCAGATATTAAGGTGATGAGTGGTGTAGAAGAACCTGTATAGAACAGAATAGAGTGCAATACACGAGAATTCTTTAATTCCAACCCTGTAGTTTGGAACCAGCCATTAGTCTGAGCTGGTCAGGGTACAGCTAAGAACCAAGAGGAAGGAAAAATGGTAAAGGTGGAGATAACCTCTGGGTCCCTCTCTTTGGATCAGGACGGTAAACAACGGTGTCACAGTGGATCCTGTAGTCACAGTGGGCGGTGGAGGTGGCAGCCATGATGGTGAAGTTCACTCTTTCCTCTTCACCCATCTTCCAACCAACAAACTGCTGTTTTTACCCCAAAGTCTTGTTTTTAAGGACCACAAAAGTTAGTGAAGGACAGAATAGTCCAGCTCTTCATTATTTTGTTCACCAGTTAGGCACAACTTTGGTTCATAATTTCTAGTCCCATGTTCCTCTTAAGAACAAAGAAGGTAAGCTGTATTTACAGGATGGTGGACTCTGTACTGGGAAACAGTGAAGCTTTCAAAAAGATTTGTGGGTCACGGTGGATAATCAGTTGAACATGAGCTCTCTGCATGAAACTGTGGTCAAACAAGCTAATTAGATCCTGAGATGCATAAACAGGGGAATCTTGAGCAAGAGTAGAGCAGTCATTTTACCTCTGGATTTGTCACTGGTACAACCGCTGCTGGAATACTGTGTCCAGTTCTGGAGTCCACAATTCAAGAAGGATGTTGATAAATGGGAGAGGGCTCAGGGAAGAGCCACAAGAGTAAGAAAAATATTGAGAACATGCTTTTATAGGGATAGACTTAGGGAGCTCAATCTATTTAGCTTAACAAAGAGTAGCTTAAGAGGTTACTTGATCACAGTCTGTAAGTACCTCCCTGGGGAACCCATATGTAATAATGGGCTCTTCAATCTAGCAAAGAATGGTAGAACACAAGGCAATGGTTGGAAATTGAAGGTAGACATATTCAGACTGGAAATAAGGCATAACTTTTTAATGGTGAGAGTAATTAACCATTGGAACAATTTATCAAGGGTCATGGTGGATTCTCCATCACAGGCAATTTTTAAATCAAGGTTGGACATTTTTCTAAAAAATCTGTGATCGGAATTATTTTTTTGGGGGTGGTGGTTTTGTGGCTTGTGTTATAGAGTGGCAAGATGGGGCGTATAGTTCCACATGGGAACTGAAGGAGTTAAGAAGCAGTTCTGGGCCCAGCTGATACTTCTCCCCCCTACACACACACCTGTACATCCTGATCCTGCTGGAATAGGAGCTTAAAAGGAAACCAAGACAATTCAGAAGGGGGCAGAGAGGGTAGGAGGACAGCACTATCCTGAGAGCTCCTGAATAAGGGAACTGCAGATGCCTTCACTCTTAGGAAGAGGTTACAGCTTAGCCCAGCTGGTCTGAAGAGTCAGATATTTTCTTTTGCTATCCTGTATTGGACTTTGAATCTTTTTGAGGAGGCGAATGGTAGGAAGTAGCCCAGGGAGGCATCCTTGAGGTGCTCCAGGTGTTTGATACTGTTGCCTCTCACGGTGAGGGCCTGGGCTCCCCTACCAACCACCCTTGGCATGTGGAAGGGAGGCTTATGCCCCCAACTGCACCCCTCTCAGAAGTAATGAAAGATCAGAGATGCTGAAAGCCCCAAGGCAAGAGTGAGCCACCTAGATGGGTCAGAAAGTGGACTTACATCCTCGTCACAGACAGGGCCTTGGGACTCTATATTGCTTTGAATAGTCTGTTACCCTGAATAGGGGCAAACTGAATTGGTGACCTGGCTGTAGGGATGCCGGTGAGAGTGATTACTGGAGAGAAGCACCAAAGATGGGGTGTGCAGGGAGTGGAGGCCCAGCAACCTAACCACTAGGTGACACCACTGGTGAGCCCAGCCCCCTATCCGTCGCAAGGGGGGCAGATTAGATGATCGGAATGGTCCCTTCTGGCCTTGGAATCTATGAATCTCTAGCAGGAGGCCTTTTTATTTGGACTAATTTGTCTTTCTCTATCCCCTTTTCATACCTTTGTCCCATCATCATTTCTTGTTACATGTGATTAGAACTTTTATATACTTTTATTCACTTTCCCACCATTTGGCTCACAAATGGGGTGGGTCTAACCGGCTGCAAGTCTTAAAGCAGCCATCCCAAAAAACGGCCCGTTGCAGCAATATCTCACCAATGGAGCGCATTGCTGTCGATGTGCTGGGGCCTCTGTCTGACACAGAGGCTGGCAATCAGACAGAACTAGGAGCCAATGGTCTTAAATTGCACGGGGGGAAGGTCTAGGTTGGATACTAGGAAATTCATTTTCACTAGGAGGGTGGTGAAGCACTGGAATGGGTTACCTAGGGAGGTGGTGGAATCTCCATCTTTAGAGGTTTTTAAAGTGTGGCTTGACAAAGCCCTGGCTGGGATGGTTTAGTTGGGGTTGGTCCTGCTTTGAGCAGGGGGTTGGACTAGATGACTCCTGAGGTGCCTTCCAACTCTAATCTTCTCTGATTCTATGAATCAATATTTGCTGGTAGCTTTGTACTACTTCACAAAATGGCCTGAGGCTTATCTGATAAGAATTCCAGAGGCTGTGACAGTAGCAGGGACCTAGTGAACGAATTCTTCATGGATCAGGAGTCCTGGGTGAGTTACAAATAGATCACAGGAGAAACTGTGAATCCAAAGTGCTTCAGCAGATTTATGAGATTCTAGGGATCCCCCAACCCACCTTACCCCAGCACACCCACAATGTGATGGGATGGTGGAAATGTCCAATAAGATGCCAGGGTCTCAGCTGGCTACTGTTGTGGAACAGCACCAAAGGGACAGAGACCAGCATATCCCATTCCTCGTGATGGCTTATAGAACATCCGGCAACAAGAGCATGAAGTGTACCCCAGCACTTCTCAGGTCTGGGCAGGAGCTGAGGACCACAGAAAACCTCTTGTATAGGGTCCCTGGAGAGGAACAAAGGGATTTGAACCATTTGGACCATGTAGAAACCCTGCACCTACAACCCATAATGGAAAAAGTTCACAACTTTGCTAGAGCAAATGTGAGGTCAGCCTCTGACAAACTGAAAAAAAAAAACCCTCTATGAAGTAAGCTCATATGGGGAGACATTTAAGGGTGGGGATCCAGTTCCTCAATCCTAGGAGAGTGAATAGTAGGATCCTTAAACTGTGCAGGCACCATACTCAGTAATAACATGAATTAATTAAGTGGTATACAGTTGGATCCAAGGCCTAAGCTTAAAGTGATTCATAGAAGCATCTGTGAAGACATCAAAGGGATAGAATTTCAGGGTGGTTGCCCAACAGAATCTGACAATGTAGCTGTGGAAGCTGAGGCTGGAAGAGTTGTGATAGTAATGAGTTCCCAATTAGAATAGAATAGAATGGGCAGGGGCTATCCCAGACAGCAGATTTCACAGAAAAAATAGACACACCTCAGGGCTCACTGAAAGAGGCCCCTCCTGGGTGGCTGAAAGAAAATCAGGTAGAGATATAAAAGCTCCAAGGAGATTTGGATGGGATAAAGCTCTATTTGGCTTTGATGTGAAAACATCCTGACAAAACCACCATGTAAATAGTTAAAACTTGTATCATCTGTAAATTATTTATTTTCTTTTTGTTTGGAATGTCATGTAGGGTGTCCCCATTTTGAACTCCATTAGGGCAATGAATGAAGCTGTGATGGGGGTGTTATTATGCAGTTAGTTTCAGGAAACCTCATGCTCAAGAGCATACCAGCCAGCTTCCACTCAGGCTTAATGAGAGAACAATCAAAGACCCTTTGTTTAGTGATCATTGCAACAATGGAATCCATCACCCAGAGATAAAGTGAATACAAACACAGGGGCTAGGGTTTGGTTTGGTTGCAGTTGTGTGTGGCTGTGTGGCTCAGAAGCACCAGAGGCGGACAAAAAGCAAGCAGAATGCCAGAAAGCAGCAAGTGAGGCATTTTGAAGCATGGCCCTAGGAAAGCCAAAAAAGATTTTTAGGCAGAGTGCTGACTGGAAAGTGGCTTGGAATTGTGAGCAGAGAAACTACCTCCTTTTATTTGATTCCTGCTGTGTTCAGGGAAACAAGACCCCGACCTTGTGTATATTCTTTGTAAATAAACAGACTTACTTCAAAGAAAATACTTCAATCTATCATCAGTTTCTCCTACAACCAGAAACAATGCACAAGGCTTCAAATATTGGCTAATGGCTCAGGCTAAAAAGGGGTCACAATACCATTTTATTCATCTGTTCCGTGAAAGTGAAATTTTGAATATTGAATCATTGCAATGAGCTACTTGTAAAAACAAAGACAAAATACAGATAAAATATTATACAGAGGAAGAATTCAGGGAAGAATTCTGAATAAAAATTAAAGAAAATCAGTCTGTTTGCACACAATTCACTAACAGAAAACAGGGCAAGAAACTTTAGTTGAAGCATTCATTAACAGTTATCCTCACAACTCCAGTCTCTCCATCGCTACCTTATTACCTGTGCAATGATGTTATAAATCTCATTTATTCCCCACAGATTCACATGGTGATGGCCAAGACCCCGGAGAAGCTGAACTGAGAATCATCCTTGTTGGTAAAACTGGAGCTGGAAAAAGTGCGACAGGAAACACCATCTTTGGCGAGAGAAAGTTTGAGTCCAAGTTCAGTGTAAAGTCAGTAACTGAGACGTGCTCTAAAGGGAGCATAACATGGCATGGGAAGGAGGTTGTGGTCATCGATACTCCTGATATTTTTAACAAAGAGGCCCCTGATGAAGCATCTGTTTGTGAGATCACTCGCTGTATCAGGCTCTCCTGCCCAGGCCCCCATGCGCTGGTGCTGGTTACACAGCTGGGCCATTACACTGAAGAGGATAAGACAGCAGTCAGGCGAATACAAGAGATTTTTGGAGTGGAGGCTATGAGGTACATGATCATCTTATTCACCCGGAAAGAAGATTTAGAAGGTGACCCACTGAATGACTATGTAACAGGTTTGGATAACCAAGATCTTCAGGGGCTGATTGAAGATTGTGGGAACCGATGCTGCGCTTTCAACAATAAAGCAACTGGCACGGAGAGAGATGACCAGAGAAATAATCTGAGGAAAGTGATAGAGAAAATGGTGCAGGGGAATGGAGGCCGATGTTACACCAATGAGATTTACAAACATGCCAAAGAGAAGATTCAACAACAGGACAGGGAACTTGAGGAAAACTACAGAGAAAAAGAGGAAGAAAAGGTAAAAGATATAATACAACGCTACACGGAGACTTATAAAAATATAAAGGAAGACTTAAGCACAAGGCCAGAGAAAATAAAGGAAATATATCTAAAACTAGGAGAGACTGTATATCAAGCTTTAGAAAAGCTGTCAGAAGCTCAAAAAGCTAAAAAGGCAGAACAAGAAGAAAATCTGCTGAAGGAAATACAGAAACACTACAAGGAAAAGCTAAAACAAGCCAGGGAAGGAGCCAGCAATGATGATATGGTAATGAGACTAGCTCCACATTTGCATATTTAATTACACTTACTCCTGTGCAATTGGGACCTCATTTTCTATGCTACTTTGGTAATATCCAGGTAAATCTTGATGGGATTTTAAAGAGTAAGGACTAAATTCTACGGTATTTAGGGGGAATCGGTGTTAAAATAATAATAGTTATTATTAAGACAACGCTGTCATTGACTTTGCAGATATTTTAGGAACACAGGGATTGCCAGATTGGATCAGACCATTGAGCCTTCTAGTTGAGTATCTTGGCTTTGGCGGTGGCCCTTGTCAGCGCGCAATGAACCCGGCAGAGCAGTATTGCCAACCCCAAATGTTCAAAAATCATGAGTCCGGCTCATCAAATCATGAGATTTTGTAAAAATAATAGATCTGGAGATCTTTTCATTTGCTTTCTGTTTTTTGAGCCTGTAGGGTGCACTGGGGTCACATTTTGAAGCTTTCTCCACAGCCAGGAGGGCTAGAAACATACTTTTTATTTAAGAAAGGAGGCTGGAATCACCACATCGCCACTTGACTCCAAGAGCTGGGGATTTAAGGAAAACAGTAGTTATTATGAGATTCATGACAGTTGGCAACACAGGGGAGGCAGTTATAGGATAACCAGCCCTCTGGAAAACTTGGTCCTAATTCTTAATAGACTAGAGGTTGGCTTGTGGCCTGAATCATGTGGGTTTATGTTCCTCCTAACATTTTTTAAGGTTCTTGCTCTTCACTGGGGTTAAAAATAATTACTAGTGTAAATCTGGATGCTTTTGCTAACCATAAAAACACCAATATTTTTATGAATACTGTGGGAAAAAAAACCTCTTAGTCTCACTGCTTCCTTGTGGAAGGAAGATCCACAGGCTAATCGTATGTTTGTGGCATAGTGTTTTCTTTTCGTATTTTTTGTGTTTCTGCCTTTCATTTTCAATGAATATCCTTTGTTCTTGTATTATGAGAAAGAACAACTGTAAGTGCCTGGCCTACCTTCTCTACACCATTTACTATTATCTTTTCCTATATCATCTCCCTTATTGTTCACCTTCTTATTAAACCGCCCCAATCAACCTGTCTTCATATAACAGTTTTTCTATGCCTATGTTTCTGTGTCCTTTTAGAGATGGGCTAATTAGCACTGAACATAGCATTCCAGGTGAAGATTTTGTTAATGAAGAATTAGGGTTGCTTAGTTCTGCCTTGTGACCTTCCAGAAAGAGGGTGGTAGATAAACTTAAACCTTTGAACTCTGGAAATACAGAATTCCAAGTGCAGGAAGTACACATACTGCCCCGACTTGCATCCTTAACTCTACCCCACTGGAATAAACTTTAAAATTGTTCAGCAAGGTTGCCCCATAAGACGCAGACATGAAGAATGACTAGCAAACTGCTCCATGTTCAATAATGTGTCATGTCCCAAAGATTTGTAGTCCCTCATTTATAAGGTTGCCAATTTTGGTTGGACATATTCCTGGCAATTTCATCACATGCCATAATCTTTAATTAAAGATTAATTCCTGGAGGGTTGGCAACCATGTGGGAGTCATGTATGTGCGTCCATTCCAACTGCTCTTCATTTGCTTGATGCAGCTGAATTGAATGGCATAGACTTGACTATGACATTTTACATTGTTAAAGGTGGTGCTGCAAATTCTGTTCCATTCTTGTCCTATCATCTGTGTTTACAGTTTAGTATTCTGCTTGAATTTGCACAGGACACCTCAGGTATGGTTATTTCAGCTGGAATAAAAGAGGATGCCCAGTGTATTGTTCAGATTTATTTAAGGGTGATGGTGCTCTGTCCACGGTACGCGTATCCTCAGCAGTTGGATTTGAAAGCCAAGCCCTTTGCACCTGCTGTACATCACGTACACCCTGTTCTTGTGGACAAGATCTGAGCACTGCATGAAAGAAAAGAGTATCATTCTGGAGGTGGAAGGGTCTACAGGCTGCAGCTCACCCACAGTGAAGAATGGTGACATTTGACTGCATGGATTTTAGCATACTTAATAAATATATAAAATGTGGCCAGTTTCAATTGCCAATCTTTGAAGAGATGATGTACCAGGTAAACGGATCCCGTATTTTCTCTGTGTTGGACTACAAATCCAGTTACTGGCAAATTCTTGTGACTGACAGTTCACAGCTGTGCTGACTTTCAGCATGCCATTTGGGGAGGTACTGCTATCAACTACTCCCTTTTGGCTTAGTCTTTGCTCCAGAGAGTGGTCTCTCAGCTCCTTGATAATATCTAGGGTGCATGTTGCTATTTGGATGACATTCTCATCTTTGCTAACACCTTTCTTGAGCATAATGCTATTCTGGACCAGGTGATAACTCAACACCAGCATTAAGTGGAATGTGGCCAAATGCAGTTTTGTGAAAGATGCTGTCCAGTTTTTAGGGCATTCTCTGTCAGCCAATGGTATGAAACTGATGCCTGAGTGGCGACAAGCTGCTGCTTTGCTACTATTCTCCATTGATTATAGCAGTTTCTGCATATTCCTTGGCTCAATGCATAGGTGTCCACGTTCTGCCCCATTTTAGTACCTGTGCCAAGCCACTGTGGGATTTAACTCAGGGCAGGGACAGTCGGTTTGAACTAAAGAAGGAAAGCAGGATTTTGAAGCCCTGCATCAAGCCCTCTGTTGGATCCAATCCCATACTCATTTTGATCCATGGAAATCTGTAGTGATGCAAAATGATGCATGCAATCAGGGCTTGCGCACAGTTCTGCTTCAGGAGGGATGTCCAGCTATATTTGCATCCCATACTCTCTCCCCAGTGGAAGCAAAATATTTCCCGACTGAGCTAGAGTTCTTGGCAATGGTTTTTGCAATGTTATGCTTCAAGGTCTACTTAGTGGGAAGATATTTCATCTTAGAAACTGATCATTTGCCTATTCTGAGCCTCTGTTAACAGACCAATGATCTGTGAGCGTGGGGATGCAGTAATGGATTATTCAGCTGCAGCAGTATCACTTTGATTTGATTCATCTCAAAGGGAGATGTAATTTACTTGCTGATGGTTTTTTGAGGAATTCTGCTGGATTGGCACATGCTGTCTCTCCATACACCATATGCTTTTATGCTTTTTACTGAAAGATATGCCAACTGACTTAGGGCGGCCCTCTGCTGCTATTCTTCAAGATGCTGAGCTCTGCCAGGTGATATGTGCTGAATACATTCTATGACATTCATTCCAAATTCACAGTAAAGGCATGGGCTACTCGACATAGCTCAGGCAGAGGAGCCCAGGTGATCACCCCAGCAGCATTGTGACAAGCAATCCTGGAGGTGGCTTGTGAAGGACATACGGGAGTTACGAAGATGAAGGAACTTCTGTGCAGTTATGCTTAGTGGCCAGGGCTGCATCAGCCATTGAGCATCATGTGCAGGCATATTCAGCCTGCACACTCCATAGAACGACTGCTCCTCTGGCACAGGTGAGACCACTACTCATAGACGGCCATGACAGAGAATTGCAGTGGATATTACTGGCCCCTCAATTATACGGCATGGCTGCTCATTTTTGACTATACTCAAGTTACTCCTCTGCATTCCTAATTTCACAAGGCTCCTCAAAGGAGATCATTTCTTGCCTAACCACTTTATTGCAATGTTTGGCCTACCAGAGAGCCTTGTTTCAGATAATGGGACACCTTTTGTATTGAGGGTTTGACTGCTTTCTGATGGGTAAGGTTACAACACTTCATAAATCTGCTGTGTACCATCCACGCAAAAGGGATAATGGAGAGACTGCATGGGAGTCTGAAGAAGTGTGAAGTTTGTGTACTGGAGAAAACATCAAGATACATCCTTATCTATTTTAGTAAGATCACGTTTTATATGGTATTTGGAGTACACGTCAAGAAAGTACTGGAAAACACTGTTCTACTGGCTCTTCAGCCAATGTAGGAGTTTCTTGCCTTTGGTGATGCTGCTAGAATGCTATCGTGCTTGCTGGAGTGCTCACTACTATGGCATGGGGACTCCCTTAAGCTCAGTTACCCTGCTCCCAACACCTGCCATGGTTCAGATTTGGAAGCCGTTGTCTATACTGACAAGCAAGGTTCATCCCACCCCATCACTGTCTCCAAAGCTGACTGATGTGAGTAGGAAATATGTGACTTTCAACAAACAGTCATGCAAGACTCCATGTGTTTTACCCTGGACAAACATCTTATGTTAGATTACGGTCTGGAAGCATTTTCAGTGCTCCTGGCATGCTCTTGTGGCTGCAGGGTATGGAGTGTGGAAAGTGCATTTACCACAGGGAGAACACATTGCTAACCAGCACAATATACTGCCCACTGAAAGGGGAACAGATAGGGAAGAAGAAGATGTTTCTGCGAATGCAGGAGATAATGTAGATACAAAGCCCCCATGACATCTGGAGAGAGGGAGAGCTGTGGAGAGATGATCCCTGTATTTATAATAGAATCACAGAAGATTAGGATTGCCAGGAACTTCAGGAGGTCATCTAGTCCAAGCCCCTGCTCAAAGCAGGACCAATCCCAACTAAATTGTCACAGCCAGAGCTTTCTCAAGTCGGGCATTACAAATCTCTAAGGATGGAGATTGCATCACCTTCCTAGGTAACCCATTCCAGTGCTTCACTGCCCTCATATGAAAATTCTTTTTCCTAATATGCAACCTGGAGCTCTCCCTCTGCAACCTGAGACCATTGCTAATTGTTCTGCCATCTGGTACCACTGAGAACAACCTAGCTCCATCCTCCCTGGAACCCCCTTCAGGTAGTTGAAGGCTACTGCCAAATCCCCACTCACTTTTCTTCAGTAGACTAAATAAGCCCAGTTCCCACAACTTATCCTCATAAGTCATTTGCCTCATCCCAATAGTCATTATCGTTGCCCTCCACTGGACTCTTTACAATTTGTCCACATCCTTCCTGTAGTGAGGTGCCCAAAACTGGACAAGATGTGGCCTCACCAATGACGAACAGAGGGGAATGGGCGCTTCCCTCAATCTGATAGCAATGCTCCTACTAATGCAGTCCAATATGCCATTTGCCTTCTTGCCAACAAAGCACACAGTTGACTTATATCCAGCTTCTTGTCCACTGTAATCCCCAGGTCCTTTTCTGCAGAATTGCTGCTTGGCCAGTTGGCGCACAACCAGTGCAATGCATGAGATTCTTCTGTTCTAAGTGCAGTACTCTACACTTGTCCTTTTTGAACTTCATCGGATTGCTTTTGGTCCATTCCTCCAATTTGCCTAGGTCACTCTGTATCCTATCCTCTCCCTACCCTTCAGCATATCTACCACTCACCCCAGCTTAATGTCATCCACAGACTTGCTGAGCGCGCAATCCATCCCATCCTCCAGATCATTAATGAAAATGTTGAACAAAACCGGACCCAGGACCAACTCGTGGGGCACCCCACTTTAAATTGGCTGCCAACTAGATATCAAGCCATTGACGACTATCCATTGAGCCTGATGATCTAGCCAGGTTTTGATCCACCTTATAGTCCATTCAACCAACCCCTACTTCTGTAACTTGCTGGCAAGAATACTGTGAGATATCGTATGAAAAGCTTTGCTAAAGTAAAGGTATATCACGTTCACTGCTTTCACCACATCCACAGAACCAGTCATGTCATCACAGAAGGCAATCAGGTTGGTCAAGCATGACTTGCCCTTGGTGAATCCATACTCATTGTTCCTGATCACCTTCCTCTTCTCCAAGTGCTTCAAAATGGATTCCTTGAGGACTTGCTCCATGATTTTTCCAGGCACTGAGGTGAGACTGACTGGTCTGTATTTCCCAAGACCCTCTTTCTCCTCTCTTTTAAAGATAGGCACTATATCTGCCTTTTTCCAGTCATAAGGGACCTCCTCTGATCCCCAAGAATTTTCAAAGATAATGGCCAATGGCTCTGCCATCACATCAGCCAAATCCCTCAGCACCCTTGGATACATTGCATCCAGCCCCATGGACTTGTGCATGTCCAGCCTTTTTAAATAGTCCTGAACCTGTTTTTTCACCACTGAGGGCTGCTCGTCTCCTCCCCATTCTGTGCTGCCCAGTGCAGTAGTCTGGGAGCTGACATTGTCTGTGAAAACAGAGGCAAAAAAGCATTGAGTACCTCAGCTTTTTCCACATCATCTGTCACCAAGATGTCTTCTCCCATTCTGTAAGGGGCCCACACTTTCCCTGACCTTCTTATTACTAACATACCTGTAGAAACTCTTCTTGTTAACCCCTCATGTCCCTTGCTAGCTTCAATTCCAATTGTGCTTTGGCCTTCCTGATTTCATTCCTGTATGTTCGAGCAGTATTTTTATAATCCTCCCTAGTCATCTGACCAAGCTTCCACTTCTTGTAAGCTTCTTTTTTGTGTTTAAGTTCACCAAAGACTTCTTTGTTAAGCCAGGCTGGACGCTTACTATATTTGCTATTCTTTCTGCACATCGGGATGGTTTGTTCCTGGGCCCTCAGTAAGGTCTCTTTAAAATACAGCCAGCTCTCTCTCCTTTCCTCCTCATATTAGCCTCCCAGGGGATCCTGCCCATCAGCTCCCTGAGGGAGTCCAAGTCCGCTTTTCTGAAGTCCATGGTCCATATCCTGCTGTTCTTTTTTTCGTCAGGATCCTGAACTCAACCATCTCATGGTCACTGCTGCCTAGGTTGCCACCCACTTCTACTTCCCCTACCAAATCTCCCCTGTTTGTGAGCAGCAGGTCAAGAGGAGCACGGCCCCTAGCTGGTTGCTCCAGCACTTGCACCAGGAAGTTGTCCACAACACTATCCAAAAACTTCCTGGATTGCTTGTGCTATGCTGTGTTGCTCTTTGAGCAGATGTCAGGGTGATTGAAATCCCCCCTGAGAACCAAGTTCTGTAAACTGGAAAAGAACATATGAACATATAGATGGAATTTTGAATGTAACAATACTATTGTTTATATTTCTCTTTGAAGTAATAAAGACCTGTGAATGATTGCAAATGGCCAATTACCTTATGCTAATGTTACTAGATACCGGTGTGCTCAGAACATAGCAGATAGTACTTCAAAGTCCCAAGTAATCATCTATTTATTGTTCAAGGAGATACCTGCTGTCAAGAAAGTATCAGTCAGCTTGCATGGATCTATAAAAGACTCTAGGGAACTGATCCTTTTATCTCAAATCTGTCCAAGCTTGTCAGGGAAAGTTTGAACTTCTAATCCATAGAACAGGACAGACAGGAAAAGTAGTTTATCTGCCTGGCTAACCTCTAACAAGAGATACGTAAACAACATCAAATAACTACCAAAAATACAGCTGCATATCAAAGCGTTAGTCTGTTTACAAGGAATGACGCTCACCACCACTGTATTTTCCTGTAATATACCTTGAAAGGTCAGAGTTGGGCCCTGCAACTTGCAAAGTTGCTTGGCTATTTTGGGCCAAGCGTCACAGCATTTACTTCCGCAATGCGACGGTCCCTACCTGGGCCTTTTCCTTCAACAGAGACGATGGACGAGAACACCATCTGTGACTCAGACTCCTTTATCCTTCTTCCCAGAGCCACATAGTCTGCAGTGATCCGCTCAAGGTTATTCTTGGTAGTTTTATTGGTGCCCACAAAGGGAAGTAGGAAGGGGTAGTGGTTAGAGGGCTTGATGAGTCTCAGCAGACTCTCCATCACATCCTGAATTCTCCATCACATCCTGAATTCTAGCTCCAGGCAAACACACTTCAAGTTTCTTGGTCTGCACGGCAGATGGATGACTCTGCCCCTCCCTTAAGAGGGAGTCCCTGACCACTATCACCCGTTTCCTCCTCTTGGGAGTGGTGGTCGTGGAACACTCATCCCTAGGCCAATGCAACTCATAGTCCTCCATAGTTCAGTGAGTATTCCCCCATTATCTCTTCTGATGACACAGGAGAACTTTGTCAGAGACAAGAGTTGCCTTTCTCCTTGACTCTGCATTTCCCCTGATCCACAGGGGTCACTGACATCCCCAGGTGTCCCAGTCTCTGGCACCCCCAGGTTCCAGAACTCTTGTGTGTGGCTAAAAGGCTGCTCCCCCGGGCTATGGAGACCTTATCCAGGTTGCAAGAGAAGTGTTTAGTCCTTGCCTCCTACAGACACTCAGAAAACAAAGAAATTAACTAAAAGAATGTCTGTTTTCAAGGTTTTTTTAAATCCTAAGAAATTACACACACACACAATCCCCACCACATTAAAAGGTTAACATAGCATTCAAAAATTCAAGTTTCCTATGCTGTCTTGGCTTGGCCCTCTTCTCTGTATGCATTACGACAGCCTTTAACTACATGATCACATGCTATTTTTTCCACAGGACCCCCGCCTCATTGAGTGAACAGGACGACAAGAGCTCTGGTTATCTCCCTCATAAATAGAATAGATTAAAAACTGGCTGATTCTCACCCCTCTGGAGCAGAGTTTTTTCTCTCTCTTTTGTTTTCATTATTATTCAGCTCAAATTCTATGGTGTGAAAAGGCTTTTTGTTTTTCCTGTTTCCTCTGGCCCTGATCCCACCTCAAGTTTTGGGAGGTCTCAGAAGAGCTTTTCAAGGGCAGACATTTCTAAGGAACAGGAAGACAATGATTTCATAGAAGATGCATATACGTTTGCAAAATTACAATTTGAGTGAGAGGCTGATCACTGCTGAGAAATACATTAAAAAAGAATCTTAGAGATGGCAAGGAGAATTTTTGACATCTTTATTTATGTTTTCTCTTTGCTCTGATAATATGTTTGCAAATAACTGCTTATTTTTACAAATCTTTCAGCTAAAATTGAAAGGGAGAGAAAATAAAGAAACTGCTGAAGGTAAGTGACACTCAGAAATCTGTTTCACACTCACCACTGACTGAGGCGCTGATGCTCCAATGACTTACATACATGTGTAGTTTTAGGCATCTGAATGGGACCTCAGACTCAGATTTTAAGGCAAGAAGGGACCATTAGATCATCTAGTCTGCGTTCCTGTAGGCCCAAAGCTTAATTTTGTTATTTTAATTTTATGTGAAATATTTTTATTCTTTTAATACGTAACAAACCACCACAACAGTCTCGGTGAGTCTTTACATTTTGGCCATGTAGGATAATCTGTTCACTATTAATAC
The DNA here is from genome assembly GCF_026122565.2 of Emydura macquarii macquarii. Lineage (NCBI taxonomy): Eukaryota > Metazoa > Chordata > Testudines > Chelidae > Emydura > Emydura macquarii. The sequence goes on from NW_027133601.1 coordinate 83,953, forward strand.
ATTTGTATAAAACACCATCTGTGTATTTAAAACTAACATCTAGTCGTTAATTATCCTGTTTGTAAAGTTACCAAGGATCATTCTATGAAACTGTTACTATTTGTCAAAATACACATTTTAAAATCACTGCTTAAAGTAACATCAGCAAATGTTCTAAAACAAAAAAAAAAAAAATCAATTTTAAATAAAAATATTTTGTAATAATAAATATTTTAAATAAAAAATATTTCTAAAAAACACGTCTTCCAGTTACAAGTTTTAAATAAATATTAAAAAATAAAATATAAATAAATATATATATAAAACCAAAAAATAAAAAAGCACCAGCCTCAAATATGCAAAAAAATAAAAAAAACAACAACTTTTACCCAAATGGCTAAACAGTGCCCACCCTAATAACCCTAAAATCCACCTAAAAAAACAAGCACAAAATAAACTATAAAAAAACCCAATAATCATGCTTGCAAAACATAAAAAATTATAATGACACCAAAATGCAAATGCAGCATAACAAAACAAAACCCATAAAGTAGCATAAAAGCTTACCCCTATAAAAATAAATAAATAAATAAAATCATCCTCCAGGAGCATCGGTGTGCACAGGCCAAATAATTTCATCCGGTTACTCCAGTAATCAGATCAATAACTTATGTTTGACTAAAGCATCTCTTCCAGAAAGACATCAAATCTTGATGTGAAGATTTCAAGAGAGTGAATCCACCATTTCCCTTGGTAGTTTGTTCCAATGGTTACCCTGTCTGCTAAACATTTGAGCCTTATTTCTAATTTCAGTATGTCTGGCTTTTGCTTCCAGCCATTCCTTCTTCTTATGCTTTTCTTGCTAGATTACAGAACCCTTTGGCACCTGATGTTTTCTCTCTGTGAAGGTTTCTGTACACCATAATCAAGACACTTCTCAATCTTTTTGGTAAACTCAGCACAGTGAGCTTCTTCGGTCTTTCACTGTGAGGCATTTTCTCCAGCCCGTCAATCATTTTGGTGTCCCTTTGCACCCTCTACCATTTTTCAACCTTTTTTTTACTGTACGCAGTATTCCAGTATCAGTCTGGGAAATGCCCTAAACACTGGTAAAATCACCTCCCTGTGCCTGTTGCCTATTCCCTGTTTATACATCCAAGGATCACACATCCTTTTGCACAGCTTTGGACTGGAATCTCATGTTCAGCTGTTTGCCCTCTGTGACCCCATAATCATTTTCTGAGTCACTGCTCTCCAGTATACAAGCCCATAGGTATGGTCTGCAGTCCTTGTTCCTAGATTCTTTGTTGCATTTGGCTGTATTCTAATGCATTTTTTCTGACTAAACCCAGCTTTCCTAGTGCTCCAGATTGCTGTGTCTGACTGCCCTGTATTCATCATTCCAGCAATCTTTGTGTAATCCACACATTTCATCAAAGTGATTTTATATTTACGACCAGGACATTGAATACAAATACCAAATAGTGTTGGGCCCAAATCCAGTCCTTGCAGAACCTCATCAGAAACACTCCCATGTGATGATGATTCACCACTGAAAACTCCTTTTCGAGATCTGTCATTTAACCAGTTTTTAATTGTAATGGCCTGACTCCCACCTCTCATCTCCTCAGATGTTTCTGTGATCTTTTAAAGAGTCCTGGCCCTGGTATTGAGCCGCACCACCCAGGCTTCCTTCCTGGAGGCAATGGCTTTGTGCCCTTTGGTCTGTGCAGGCCACAGCTCTCCAGCTGGGCCTCTTAACAATTCAGTTCCCCTTCCAGACTTTCTCTTGATCTGACAGTAGGCCACTTGCCCAATGGCCTATGTGGGGGACCCAGGCCCATCCGCTACTCCAGGTCCCAGCTCGGAGACCCTAAGAATAACAGCCACTTGCCACCATGTCTCTTTAGGTAACTGTGTTCAGTTCACTGCAGCAATTCCCCACAGCCCCAGTCTTTCTTGATGCTTCACCCATACCTCAGGGCTTGTTTATGTTCAGGCCCAGCATCCAGCCAAGAGCTCTTCCTCACTCCCCTGGTCCCTATTAGCAGTGAGTTGTCCGTGGTGCTGCAGTTCCCTTTAATCAGTCAGGATCCCCATCTACACTTCTCAGGCTCCTGCAAGAAACTGACTGTCTCTGCTTCTGCACCTCCTTTTATATGGTCCTCCTGGGCCCTGATTGGCTGCTCCCTGCAGCCTCTCTGATTGGCTAGCCCTTTGCAGCCACTCTAAACTGCTTGCCTGAGATAGGTGTGGCAGGACCCTGAGGCCTCCAGAAGGGGATCTCTATACCTAGTCCATCCTGTCAATTAATCCATTTAACATGAACTTTGATGTTGTATAATTCTAGCTTTTTAATGAGAATGTCATGCATTACCAAGTCAAATGCCTTACAAAAGTCTAAGGATATTACATCTATGCAGTTTCCTTTATCAACCAAATTTATAATCTCATCAAAAATGCATACAGTTCTTATAGACTCATAGACTATAAAGGCAGAAGGGACCATTATGATAATCTAGTCTGACCTCCTGCACAATGCAGGCCACAGAATCTCATCCACCCACTCCTGTAATAGACCCTTAACCTAAGACTGAGTTATTGACTTCCTCAGATCATGATTTAAAGACTTCAAGGTACAGAGAATCCACCAGCAAGTGACCCATACCCCATGCTGCAGAGGAAGGCGAAAAACCCCCAGAGACTTTGCCAATCTGCCCTGGGGGAATACTCCTTCCCTACCCCAAATATGGTGATCAGCTAAACACTGAGCATGTGGGCAAGACTCACCAGCCAGACATCCAGAAAGAATTCTCTGTAGTAACTCAGAACCCACCCATCTAACATCCCTTCACAGGCCTTTGGACATATTTACTGCTAGAAGTCAAAGATCAGTCAATTGCCAAATCAGACTGTCCCATAATGCCATCCCCTCCATGAACTTATCAAGCTCAGTCTTGAAGCCAGCTAGGTTTCTTACCCCCACTGCTGTCCTTAGAAGGCTGTTCCAGAACTTCACTCCCCTGATGGTTAGACACCTTTGTCTAATTTCAAATCTAAAATTTCTGATGGCCAGTTTATATCCATTTGTTCTTGTGTCCACATTGGTGCTGAACTTAAATAACTCCTCTCCTTCCCTGGTATTCATCCTTCTGATGCATTTATAGACAGCAATCATATCTCCCCTCAGCCTTCTTTTGGTTAGGCTAAACAAGCCAAGCTCTTTGAGTCTCCTCTCATAAGGCAGGTTTTCCATTCCTCAGATCATCCTAGTAGCCCTTCTCTGCACCTGTTCCAGTTTGAATTCATCTTTCTTAAACATGGGAGACTAGAACTGCACACAGTATTCCAGATGAGGTCTGGCCAATGCCTTGTATAACAGTACTAACACCTCCCTATCTCTACTGGAAATACCTTGTCTGATGTATCCTAGGACGGCATTAGCTTTTTTCACAGCCACATCACATTGGCAACTCATAGTCATCCAGTGATCAACCAATACGCCCAGGTCCTTCTCTTCCTCTGCCACTTCCAGCTGATGTGTCCCCAGCTTATAGCAAAAGTTCTTGATATTAGCTCCTAAATGCATGACCTTGCACTTTCCACTATTAAATTTCATCCTATTTCTATTACTCCAGTTTACAAGGTCATCCAGATCTTGTTGTATGATATCCTGATCCTTCTCTGTATTGCAATACCTCCCAACTTTGTGTCAGATATGCAAACTTTATTAGCACACTCCCACTTTTTGTGCCAAGGTTAGTAATAAAAAGGTTAAATAAGATTGATCCCAAGACTGACCCCTGAGGAACTCCACTAGTAACCTCCCTCCAGCCTGACAGTTCATCTTTCAGTATGACCCATTATAGTCTCCCCTTTAGCCAGTTCCTTAGCCACCTTCCAATTTTCATATTAATCTCCATATTTTCCAATTTAGCTAATAATTCCCCATGTGGAACCATATCAAATGCCTTACTGAAATCTAGGTAAATTAGATCCACTGCCTTCCCTTTGTCTTAAAAATCTGTTATCTTCTCAAAAAAGGAGATCAGGTTGGTCTGGCACAATCTACTTTTGTAAAACCATGTTGTATTTTGTCCCAATTACTGTTAACCTCGATGTCCTTAACTACTTTCTCTTTCAAAATTTTTTCCAATACTTTGCATACTACTGAGGTCAAGCTAACAGGCCTCTAGTTATCAGGCTCAAGTTTTTTTCCCTTTCATAAAGATAGGAACTATGTTAGCAGTTCTCCAGTCATATGGTACAGCCCCTGAGTTTACAGATTCATTAAAAATCGTTGCCAATGGGCTTGCAATTTCACGTGCCAGTTCCCTTAGTATCCTTGGATGGAGATTATCCGAGCCCCCCAATTTAGTCCCATTTAGCAGTTCGAGTTTGGCTTCTACCTCAGATGTGGTAATTTCTACCTCCATATCCTCAATTACATTAGCCCCCCTGCCACTATCTCTAAACTCTTCATTAGCCTCATTAATAACAGAGGCAAAGTATTTGTTTAGATATTGAGCCATGCTTAGATTATCCTTAACCTCCACCCCATCCTCAGTGCTTAGCGGTCACACTTCTTCTTTCTTTGTTTTCTTCCTGTTTATTTGTTTATAGAACCTTTTACTATGGGTTTTAATTCCCTTTGCAAGATGGGTTTTAATTCCCTTTGCAAGGTCCAACTCTACTTGGCTTTTGTTATTTTTCACTTTATCCTTACATGTTTTGTCCTCCAAAAGGCAGCTTTCCTTGCTGATCCCTCCCATCTTCCACTCCTTGTAGGCTTTCTGCCTTCTCTTAATCACCTGTCTGAGATGGACTCCTCCTGGATGTATATATATACCTCATATCTGTGATTTCCATTTCATGCATCTGATGAAGTGGGTTGCAGCCCACGAAAGCTGATGCCTACAGAAATTTGTTAGTCTTTAAGGTGCTACAGAACTCTCATTGTTTTTGCTGTATACCAACTAACACGGCTACCCCTCTGGAACTTGTCTGAGATGCTTGCTTATCCAGTTTGGTCTACAACTCTTGCCTATGAACTCATGTTCATATAGGAAAAAGGATGTTAAAAAGTGAGAAAGGATGCAGAAAATAGTCACAAAAGTCATTTGAGGAGTGGAGAAATTGCCTTACAGTGAGAGACTTACAAACTCAATCTGTCTGTTTTACCAAAATGAGTATCAAGAGGTGACTTATTTATAGTGTATAAATATATTCATTTGGAGACAATATTGGGTACCAAAGGGTACTTTAATCTAGCAGAACAAGAACTAATTGCTGAAAGTTAAAACCAGATACATTCAGTTTAGAAATTAGATGTACATCTTCAACAGCGAATGTAATTAACCACTGGAACAAGCTACTAATGGAAGTGGTGGATTTCTCATTTCTTGATATCTTCAAATCAAGACTGGATGCCTTTCTGGAAAACGCTTTAGGTAAACAAGTTATTGGGCTCAGTACAGAGGTAACTGGGTATATTCTCTATCTTGCCTTATTCAGGAGTTCAGAACAGATTACCATAATGACCTCTTTTGGGTATGTACACCTGTGACCCTACACAACTATTAGTGAAAATAATGATTCACCATGTAAGTGCTAAATATAGTTACTAAATTATCAATCCACCTTAATCTAGATTTAAAATCCTCTTTAATTCCTTTTGTGAGTCCTCAGAAATCTCAATCAATGTGGTTCACTCCTAACACACAACACCTGCTATTATTTATGTTCTGGTACTCCAAAGAGGCTGTCATACTTTTTGTGTTAAAATTTTGTGATGATGTCCAATGCCAACTGACTGCTAAGTTCCAATACCACAGTGGTGAGAGCAGCACTTTTCAATTCTCATTTAAAATCCATTTGTATCAAAGGATTTGGCACCCCAGTGACCCGGGCCTGAATTCTGATCTGAATCCAAACACAGGGAGGTTTGAAATCCAGATGCAAATCTTGAAACTCAGACAGTCTATAGTTTTAATGCAAGTTTTTATAAATATAATTCTTTTTTAATTAAGAGAAATCTTAAGACCACCATCTCTACTTTATTACCTGCACAGTGACCCAGTAAATCTGTCTAAATTCTTCTCAACAGGTGCACCAGAAGGCAGCCAACTCAAATTAAAATGCATCCTTGTTGGTAAGACAGGAGCTGGAAAAAGTGCAACAGGAAATACCATCCTTGGCAAGAGTATGTTTGTGTCCAAACTGGGGCCAAAGCCAGTAACTGAGGATTGCAGTACAGGGAGCATGAGCTGGAAAGGGAAGGAGGTTGTGGTTATCGATATGCCTGATGTTTTTTGTCCAAAGGCCTGTGACAGAGAAACCTATCGAAAGATCATTCATTGTATCACATTGTCTGCCCCAGGCCCTCATGCTCTGCTGCTGGTGACCCAGCTGGGCCGTTACAGTGAAGAGGACAAGGAAGCAGTGGAGAGAGTACAAGAGATTTTTGGAGCTGAAGCCATGAGGTACATGATCATCTTATTCACCCGAAAAGAAGATTTAAAGGATGACTCACTGGAGGACTATGTGACAAACTCAGATAACAAAATTTTTAAGTGGCTGATTCAAGAGTGTAACAACCAATACTGCGCGTTTGACAACAAAGCAACTGGAGCAGAGAGGGAAAAGCAGGTTAACAAGCTGATGAAAATAATCGAGGAAATGGTGGAGATGAATGGAGGTGGATATTACACCAATGAGCTGTATTCTGAGGTGGAGCTTCTGACGAAAGAAGAAACTGAAGAAAATTACATAAAGATTGAAGAAAAACTGAGACAGCACATGTCAAAACAAAAGAGAACCAAGAAAGAGCTTACGACTAATAGTATACAAAACTGGTTTAAAAGAGCCTGGCAATGACCGAGGCACAGCAGCTCCCACCTTCTGTAGAGTTGAAAAATGAAATTGTTTTTATTCATGAAATTGTTCTGGAACAAGATTGTTTTTATAAATTACTTTTTATGAAATTTTATGAATGAAACTTTATGAATGAGATTTACGAGAGTTTATGAATGAAACCACCTTCATTTTATGAATGAAATTGTCCTTTCTATCTCTTTTGAATGAATCCTTCTTTATATAAATGAAATAAAATCTTCTTTATAAACTGTCTTTGTGTTTTACAATTTTAGCCTAAGTTTGCTGTGACTCCGTCTTTGTAATAGAACTCTGTGTTAAGATGTGACTCCATCTTTGTAACTAAACTCTAAGTCATCTTGTTCATGTTGAGTCCTCACAGCGCTGAGTTCTCAACTGGTTGAGTGAATGTGGTGTGGGTGGTGTAAGGATAGGTAATAGAATCAGCTACCAGAGTCGTACTGTCCTAATAAGGGTCGGGAGGGGTGCAGACTTCAGCACCATCCCCGCCCAAATGACTGAAGAATTCAGATAAGTGCCTCAAAAGCATAAAAGTATCCTCCCTGAAAGCAAGAATAAAACACAAGGAAAATAAAGAAATGGTCGTGTCTGCAGTCAGCTGGTGATTGACGAATCATACAGACCAGAAGGCAGCATGATACACCACGATCCATAGAACTATCTGCTATAAAAGATGGGGAGAATGGAGAGGCTTTGGGCATGTCTTGCAGCAACGAGAGATCTGTGGAGCACCAGAACGCGTCCGACAGAAACCCGACTCCAATACACCCTCGCACTCAGCTGAGCCGGCCACTAAGCTGACCTAGCACTGATTCCAGCTGGTAACTATAGCAACTGCAGCTGCAGGACACTGTGTGTGTGTGCGTGTGTGTGTGAGAGAGAGTGTGATAACTGCTAAATGTCTTTACACTTTAATAACTGCTAGTATTTTGTGCTTTTAATAAATGTGGCAAATTGCCTTGTCCCCTGAAGAGATTCTGTATATTTTGTGAGCATAACACTTCCACTGATCTATGCAGGAATGGGCCTGTACCACTGTGACAGTCTCCACGACAATGTGTAAAAGGCCTTATGCCACTGGAAGCAACTCTCTCCATCGCCAGCCAACAGCAGGGGCCAGGAGCCAGAACCATCACGATGTCTCATTTTGGACTCCAAAACCTACTTCCATCACTATGCATGAGCAACCCACCCCACTGCCTTTAATGCCGCCTGCCCAGCAGTATCACTGCACCCCACCATTGCCTCTACCCTCATTCCCTACCTCTTTCCCTTGTTTTCCTCTCTATTTTGTTCCCATGTGCTCATCCTTTTCCTTTTATCTCAGCTACACCCTCACATGTACTCCATCCCCCCAAAAAAACATATTTGTGGTACGCAGCTGTAACTTCAGCACCCTCATAACCAAGGTGGAGTCTGCTCTGCAGACAGCTCTGGCCAGGAAAAGGTGCGTGCAGGAATGTGGAAGGGAAAGTCCCTTCCACCCCAGGGGCACCTGTTCCAAACCCCCCAGAGTGAACACACACACACCAGCATAGTACAATGAACATAGGAAAGGGAAATAGTTATTTACAGAGGGATGAATGGAGAAAAACAACGGGGGAAAGATGGGGCAGCAGTAAAACAGAGTTACATTCAGCACAAGGCACCACAGGCCCAGTGGTACCACAGTCTGAAAGGGCAGACACTGAGCAATGCATCTGCACTCAGAGCTCAGGAGACCCGGGCAAAGTTCCAGTCTGGTGGCGAGTCTTGGGTGCTCCTGGTCGTCTTCGGCGCCAGTGAACTTTCCCCATCAAACTCTTCTGGTGCCCTCTTCTGCTGCTCTGCAAACCCACACTGAGTGACACC